>NC_081760.1:39369255-39669255 GCF_963082965.1 Carassius carassius
TGGGAAAAAAAATCTGACTGGAAAATTCAAACTCACACAAACAAATTCATGGACAAAACTATTTTTTTGTGTGGACCTGACATAAAAAAGGTTTAAATCTTTAATTTGGGGACATGCAAAATAATTAAAAGTTCTCTCCTGAACTGCACCTTCACTTCCATTTTTCTCTTCAGTTTCTTTATTTTGCCCTGTTATCCATCTCTCTCATGACTTTAATACTCAAGATTGAACAAAACTATACTTTACAATACAATACTCTACAATACTACAATATCTTTATAGAAAAATCCTAATACTGTACACGAGTCATGTTTTTCCCTTACAAAAAATTACCATGCTTTTATTAGCCTATATAAATGTAAAATAACCTTGTTTTGTTTTTGTTTTGCAAATGGATTTGTATTTATTTTTAAATAAATACATTTGTAAAATAATTTTACATTTTTGGTTATCACAGTTAAACAATAGTAACCATTTTCTCTGGATTTATAGTTAAATATTAAAATGTAAATTTTCGTAAGGGTCGTGTTGTTGTCTGTCGTAGCTCCCCTAAACCTATAAAAAAAAATCTGAATTTTTTTCAGCTAATTACTACTGTAACATTACAACAGATAATAATGATGTCCTTTATATAGTATTTTGAGTGATGACTGATGAGCAACGTGCTGCTGCTTGATTAAATAAATAAAAAAACAAAGACAAAAAAGCATCTTTACAGATGAAACTGACCTGAAACCCTGAACAGGAGTTCTGCTTCTCTCTCTCTCTCTCTCTCTCTCTCTCTCTCTCTCTCTCTCTATCTCTCTCTCTCTCACACTCTCTCTCTCTCTCGCTCTCTCTCTCTCTCTCTCTCTCTCTCTCTATCTCTCTCTCTCTCTCACACTCTCTCTCTCTCTCTCTCTCTCTCTCTCTCTATCTCTCTCTCTCTCTCTCTCACTCTCTCTCTCTCTCTCTCTCTCTCTCACTCTCTCTCTCTCTCTCTCTCTCTCTCTCTCACACTCTCTCTCTCTCTCTCTCTCTCTCTCTATCTCTCTCTCTCTCTCACACTCTCTCTCTCTCTCTCTCTCTCTCTCTCTATCTCTCTCTCTCTCTCACACTCTCTCTCTCTCTCTCTCTCACACTCTCTCTCTCTCTCTCTCTCTCTCTCTATCTCTCTCTCTCTCTCACACTCTCTCTCTCTCTCTCTCTCACTCTCTCTCTCTCTCTCTCTCTCCCTCTCAAAAAATTCAAAAATTCAAATGAGCTTTATTAGCATGACTGTGAAACACAATGTTGCCAAAGCATCAACATATTATATATAAGTAATAAAACAAACAAACAAAACATATATGTACAGATCATGTCATAAATAAACACAATTTATCCTAATAAATGAATAAATGCAGTCGGTCTCTCTAGAGAATTAGCTGACTCTGGCGTTGTGAATAGCTAACACATATTAGCCGCTAGTGCAGCTGTACTATCATCTTCTCCCAGTAAGAAGAACATTTTGTCAGTGTCGCTCAGTTCAGAGAATGATGGAATTAAGATTTCAAACCTGGGCAGAAAGGTTTCTCTTATACTGGTGTATTTAGAGCAGAAGAGCAGAAAGTGTTCCTCATCCTCGATGTGCTGTAGGTCACAGTGTCTACAGATCCTCTGCTCTCTCTCCGTCCATGTTTGTCTATGTCTTCCTCTCTCTATCTCTAGATCATGGTCACTTAATCTGTATTTGGAGAGGATTTGTCTTTCTTTAAAATCTTTAATAAAGAGATAACTGGCCAATTTAGTGGTTCTATTGAGGGCCGAGTAACATTGCAGTTTATTCTGGAGGGCAAAATGTGCTTTTAGTGCTTGATCATGAGTGACTTTTAGATGTTTATGGATATGGTTAATAAAAGGTTTGGGGTTGATGGGGAGTATATTCTGATGGATGAGTTGAAGAGCGAGTGAGTTCAGAGGATGAGGTTCTGCTGAGCTTTCATTGGCGAGGAGGGCTTTATATTGCACTGACTCTGGGTCAGACTGATGGAGGTGATGCCAGAACTGAACACATCTCTTCTGGATCTCCATGTTCAGCGGGTACAGGCCCAGCTCAGCCCTGCAGGCCGCAGTGGACGTGTTTCTGTGAACCCCCAGAATATTTTTGCCAATTTCCAATTGTAATTTTTCTACTGATGTTTTATCCCAATTTTTAAAATTTAGTACTGGTCCCCAAATTTCACATCCATATAAAAGAATTGGTTTTATTATTGAATTATATAATTTTATCCAGGTTTTAATGGGTAATTTTAAGTGTCCACATCGTGACTTTATAGCATAGAAAGCCCTCCGAGCCTTTTCAGCGAGTGTTTTCACAGCCAGACCGAAGCGTCCCGAAGCGCTGATGTCGATGCCCAGATAGCTGTAGCTAGAGCTGTGCTGCAGGACCTGGCCTTTATACAGGAACTGGTGTTTGTGTCCCTGAGATCTGGCTTTCTTCTGGAACACCATGACTCTGGTTTTGTCCAGATTGACGGTCAGGGCCCAGTCGTGACAGTATTGTTCCAGCAGGGACAGGCTCTGCTGAAGGCCCTCAGGTGTGCGGGACAGCAGGACCAGGTCATCCGCATACAGCAGACATCTGACCTCTGACCCCTGTAGAGTGAGGCCGGGCGCAGTAGAGCTCTCCAGCGCTGACGCCAGGTCATTGATGTAGATGTTGAATAGAGTTGGGCTCAGACTGCAGCCCTGCCTCACTCCACGGCCCTGCTGGAAGAACGCGGTTCTGCGGTTACCGATCTTCACCGCACTTTTGCTGTTGGTATACAGAGATTTAATAATGTCAAATGTTTTTCCGCCAATGCCAATTTGTAGGATTTTGTACAGTAGACCATCATGCCAAATTGAATCAAATGCTTTTTTAAAGTCTACAAAACATGCAAATATTTTCCTTTGTTTGTGGTTGATGTTCTTGTTGATTAGAGTGTGGAGAGAGTAGATGTGGTCAGATGTGCGATGTTTTGGTAAAAAGCCAATCTGTGCTTTATTTAAGATGTTGTGTGCTGAGATGTGTGAGACGATGCGTGTGTGTATGATACTGCAGAACAGTTTCCCCAACACACTGCCCACACTTATCCCGCGGTAGTTATTGGGGTCGAATCGATCGCCGCTCTTAAATATGGGGGTGATGAGTCCCTCAGACCAGATCTCAGGGAAGTGTCCGGACCAGTGTCTCTCTCTCTCTCACTCTCTCTCTCTCTCTCTCTCTATCTCTCTCTCTCTCTCACACTCTCTCTCTCTCTCTCTCTCTCTCACTCTCTCTCTCTCTCTCTCTCTCTCCCTCTCTCTCTCTCTCTCTCTCTCTCTCTCTCTCTCTCTCTCGCATTGATTACTCTGAGTCTGATCCAAACCGTTTGGCGGAGGCGCGGAGAGCGCGCGAGTCATGACTAATAACAATTCATGACTTATTAGAGATTTAATTATCAAATGGCGGATTCGCAAATGATCGCTTTAGTACATTCGGCAGGCAATTATACAATATTGATATTAAATAGTGGAGCAAAATCGGCTGCCAGGCCACCGGGAATTGTCCCGGTTCTCCCAGTGTCCAGTCCGCGCCTGATTTCCACAGACACGCGGAACGTGCAGGAGTCATATATTGCATTTTTGGGGCTTAATATTCACAGACACTAGTCCATGTCATGTTTTGATTCAAGTGTACTGACCTACTTTTGATTTAGTCATCCAAAATGTGGCATATTCCGTCCGCGTTAGTCATTCCGTTTTTATGACTGGATTCTACGAACCAGACTGTGTTTCCGCATCCCGGAAATTATTAAAGCGGTATGTCTCAGAATAGTCAGTGCAATTTGGGAAAGAAATCAGTTAAATCTGTATGTGGATGTGTGTAAATATTCAAATGTAATCCCCTTTGTAATCGTAAAAAATTTCATAAGTAACTGTAATTTAATTACTCATTTTTTCGTAGTAACTGTAACTAATTACAGTTACAATAATTTTGTAATTAAATTAGGTAACGCAGTTACATGTAACTAGTTACTCCCCAACACTGTAAATAATGACAACCAATCAGAATCCATCCTGCTTTAAAGAGCTTGATCATTTAAAGTTAAGTTAAAATTAATCTGTAAATGGGTCTTAAGACAAGACATCACCCTCTTATCAATGACTCAGATTATATAAACTTGCAATATCAGTGACAAAAAAAGACGAAATTGAAATATGTGTGTGTGTGTGTGTGTGTGTGTGTCTGTTTGCGGTTGCCAGATCTCAAGATATTCAATCACCCAATCAGAGATTTTCTTTTAAAATAAATAATTTTCTGCCCTTTGTTTCACCTAATATTCCCAATCTGGCAACAACTGTTTTATTTAATATTCCCAATCTGGCAACAATGTCTCTGCTCTGAGGAAAAAAATGCTGATGAACTAAATATATATATATATATATATATATATATATATATATATATATATATATATATATATATATATATATATATATATATGTATGTATGGCGATCTCCATTGCTGTATTCTGCTCAAATGTAAGTGTAATAAAGGCAGTCTGTGTTGCTTCTCAAGGCCATTTGCGCAGTTTACTGCGATTAAATCTGTGAGCAAGCCTACTCAGTGATGAACTGCAATAAACCCAAACATTTGTCTCTTCATGTCAAAGTGCAATAAATGAGATGAAACGTAAAAAGACATTTCTCTAATGACAACAATCGTGATTATAATTTTGCTTTAACAGTTCGACCACTGTCCACTGTTTTCATGGACTAAACCTTGACTAAGAATAAACGTGATAAATCTGAACAGTCTGAATGATGATGATCTGAGAAGCGCTCTGAGGGGACAGGACACGTGTGGACACACCTGAGAGGTGATCCCGCACCAGAAGTTTGAGTACGCCGCTCTGGACTCCAGCATGGGTGCCACGATCGTCTTATTCTCCTGCATCAGCTGCCATAAAACACCCCGGCTGGTCAGCAGGTTATCACAGTCCACCATCTGCACACAGACACGTCTGTTTCACTGATCGATTCACAGAGACTCCCCGTTACATCACTTACATTTACATCCGAGAACAAAAAAAGATGCATCGTTTTAAACCGATCCCAAAAATGGCATCTTTTAACAAAGTACAGTTAATAAAAAATATATTTATTTTTACTAATTTTACTATTGAAACATACTTTTAAAGAATATGTGAATGTAGTGTTTTAGACACTCAAGAGCAGGTTATTAACAGTTGAATGAAAGTGTATTAGTTTAGATTTATATTAGTTTAGAGTGGACTTTATAGTACGTCTTTATATGTCATTAATTACTAGATAAGAGTCAAGCACTGCTGAATGTACGCACAAAAACAGTTATGGCCAACTAAAATACTGTTTAATGTCATTTCTACTGAAACTGTATGTCATGTATTCATAATTATACATAACTTACAATGAAGTACATTTAAAATGTATTAACTTGTATTATTATGAATTTGGATTTTGGGCTTATGAATCAGAAAAAAATAAAATAAAATCAAAGTTAATGTTTTTTAGTAAGTTATTATTGGAGAACACTTTAAAAGAAAATACCATTTCAGTCGTTGTGCTTCTCTGTAGTTATTACAAGCTATTTCTGAGTAAAATTTAAAACAGTGCAGTCTGAATCAAGAGATGCCTAAAACAAAACAAAAAAACTGTTTATTTTATGTTGGTTACTAAAGATAAAACTCGATGCTAGTGCCCAGAAAAGAAGTTGAACTGTCATCATATGGCAGTGGTTTTGAGAGTGTGTATGATCTTACACTGGCACAGAGCGCTTCAGCTGAAGCACACACAGACACTGAGACACAGAGCTGATCACAGAGCAGCAGAAATAACACTGAGGGGGCTTCCCTTAATTTTTTTAATTTGAGATCAAACAGCTGGAAAAAAACAGATCTCAGTATGTGAACTTTTTTTAACCAAGTAACCCTTTAGTATGAACACTATGAATGTTTATTAATGTATTTTTTCTTGCTCTCTTTCCCCCCCCCCTAGCCACATGATGACCAATAAAACAGTTTGAGACATATCTGCAGTGTCAGTGTGCTTTTATTAAGTAAAATATTGTGTTGTGATTGCATCTCTGACAGCTGCGCCAGCTGGGTGGTCAAGTGTGATGGGGTCAATTTCATCAGGGAGAAGCTGGTTTTGTGGTGGTACTCGCTCCTTTCTGATAGTGGCTATATTATGCAGAATGGCACATGCAACCACTATCTGTGATGCCCGCTCTGGTGACACTCTTAAACGCCTAAGGCAGTTGAAACGTGCCTTTAGGATGCCAAAGGTCATCTCGATCTTAACCCTGGTTTTACTGAGGGCCACATCGAAGCAGTTTTGTGGCCCTGTCTGAGGGTCAGCATAGGGGGTTAGCATGCATAACCTCGATCTCCAACCAACAGGCCATCAAAAAGCCCTGTCATAGAACAGGAAAGGGGAAAATTGTGTAAGTTTTGCTATTAAAATTAAAACTTTAAAGTGTACTGTACCAAATTTAACTTAACGGAAAATTTGTGAGTCATGCACAGAGCCAGGCCATTTGGCATCCAAACTTGTGATCATGCATTCATGATCACAAGTCATCTGCAGATGAAATGTACAGTAAATAATTGTCCTATCTGTTACTTACTATTTATTTAAAGATTGATCTCAATGCAAAATAAATAATAATTTCACATAGGCTATATAGTAGCCCTACCTGAACATTAGGGCTGTGAAAGGACTTTCTGTTCCCATAATCTGCCTCATGTTCTCCGAGAGCTGTGGAGATTGCAATGTGTGCAGTCTATTGCTCCTATGACTCTAGGGAATCCGATCATAGGAATTAAAAATATATATTTAAAATCATTCTTAACAGGTAGCTACTGCAGACTACTGTATAACAGATTTCTAAGTGTGAAATATGCTTTTTTGAAGACGAAAAAAAAATGAGTGTGAAATGTTAAATTTGTTCATGTGATGTCACCCTATCAAGATATCTTACCGGCAATTTTATAAAAGCCCTCTTTTATGGACATGGTCGATAAATGTCCAGGGAACACAATGAAGCTGTTTATGAAGCCCTGCAGAGCGAGGACCACCTTTCGAATGGTTCGACAGACCGTGTTTTTCCCTAGATTCTCTGCATCCCCGACCGCATACAAGTATATACCACTTGCAAAAAAACGCAACACAATACATACCATTTGCGGTACAGTAAGGGCATGGCTTCGACGAGTCACATTTGTTATGTGCGGCTCAAGAAGTTCACAAAGATAAGACATTCCTTCCGCGGAAAATCTGTATTTTTCATGCAAGTAAGTATCAGGAAAGTCTAATGGATTTTGTCTGTCACTTAAAACTCTTTCTATATGAAGTGCTCGTCTAACAATTCGCGCGGAGATGTCCACATTGCAACAGTGAACAGACGCTGGGAATTAGTTACGTCACCTATATGTTTCTTTGCTCACAGCTGATTGGTCAAACTTCAGTCAGAGATCTTGAATCCAGAACATAACCTGCCCCGGAGCAGGTTAGCCGTGCAGCGTAAGATATCATGGCAACGGACACCGATTAAAGCCGAGCTACTTTCATAGTCCCTAAAACCCAGGGTTGGCGGAAACTAAGCTAAAACATAGCTGGCTAGCCACCTAATCCGGCTTCATGGTACAGGCCCCGGATCTCCATCAGGATTGTGTTTGATGATCTGAATGCTTCCAGTATTCACACTAAACTTGCAAAGAGAAAAAATACATAATTAGGTTTAGAGATCTGAAGAAACACTAGAAAGCTTCAGAAACAAATGATTGTTTGTAAATAATGTGATATTTTGGTTTGCATCCAAAACAATAAATTACATGCAGAAAAAACATGTTTTCAAGTTTTCAACCAAAATTACTTTATTATACAATTACTACGGTATATATATATTCAAAAGTTTGGTGTCAAAAATACATTTAAAAGAAATTAATATTTTATTAATGAAGGATGCATTCAATTTATCAAAAGTGACAGTAAAGACATGTATGTTACAAAAGATTTATTTCAAATAAATGCTGTTCTTTTGAACTTCTCATTAAACAAAAATGTGAAAAATAAAATGTATCAGTTTCCGAAAAAAATTATTGTGCAGCTCAACTGTGTTCAACATTGATAATAATCAGAGATGTTTCTTGAGCAGTAAATCATCATCTTAGAGTGATTTCTGAAGATCATGTGACATTGAAGACGGGAGGAATGATGCTGAAAATACAGCGGAGCATCACAGAAATACATTACAGTTTAACAGATATTAACATAGAAAATATCCATTTTAAAATAGTAATAATATTTCATAATATTACTGTTTTTATTTTTTTGTGATCAAATACAGCCAGCCTTGATAAGAATATACTTCTTTCAGAAACATAAAAATAATATCCGACTCCAATCCTAGAATTAGTATCATATATTATATATAATTATGGCGATTATACTGTGTGTGTAAAGTCACCTCTGGGATGTGGCTGCCCGATTCATCGAAGCGTTTGTTTGAGAATTAAAGCCATTAAGACCAAAAGGCCCCAAACCGCCGCGGGCTCGTCCACACACACCCAACACACTTCCAGAGTTTGCCTCCAGCATGATATTAATAAGATGTGAAGCTTTATTAACATGTACACCTACCCCGACCCTGAACCTGCTCTTACAGTGGGAGAAATATATAAATGTGCAGTGTTGGTGTCATTATTAGTCAGATCCCCAGCGTGTCTGTGTTACTGGTAAACATGATGGTGTATGTGCAGTCAGTGTTTTTGTTGATTTTTGTTTCAAACTTTAGCATTCATGCAACTGCTTTTGTTACAGAGAGACCGTAACAGACGACTACAAACCAGAATACTGAATTATAGGAGATTAAATGTTGTCTGATCAAAGACGTTTCCGTTTGCTGAAGAGCTAGCGAGCGCTGAACCCGCCCACCTGTCTTTCTGGGAGTCTCGGACCACATGTGGTTTCATTCTGGTCTGTTTGTGGCAGCGACAGAAACCCCGGCGGTTCGGTTTCAGTTATTAACCACACGCTGAGAGAAATACTTCATTTCTGACTCTTTGAACAGACTGAATCGAAGATGCCACGATGTCAGAAACGTTTTACATCCAGCGGCTCCACGCCAATCTGTGCAGATGATGTTTTAAACTCACCAGCTTTCACATTAAAGGAAGAGTTCACACACAGTTGCAGTGATTTTTTCTAGTACTCATTTAAAGCCCGTTCACACCAAGAATGATAACTGTTTTGCCACAGATTTGTCCTCTGCCACTTTAAATGTTTCCACTCTTTAAAGTCAGGTGCTGATTGGCTGTCCTTGTCTTTATCATTCATCAGAACCATGTTTCCTTACATCGGACTAAAGGAGAATAGTTTTATATAATCCTCTAGAAGGAAACTTGGCTCTGAATTGACAAAAAAGGCTGGTTTTCAAAGTTGGAAATAATCAGCTGATGAGCTCTAGTTGAAGGACAATCACTTTTTCATTTATATTTTCATTAAAACGATATTTGGGCATGCGACTTAAAACATACTTCAAATATACTTTTAGTATGCTGAATATAATTATTTACAGAATTGGACAATACAATTAGTTGGGAAAGTTGCTCTAAAAAATTAATTAATTACTTGCTACAAATTACATCTTTAACAGTGTAATCAGATTACTTTTCTAATTACGTTCTCTAAAATGTGTTACATTACATATTACTAATTACTTTCTAAACCAGGTGAACATTGCAAGTATCGACAAGAAACTGCTCTTTTAATTCTTTAAAATAAATATTAAATTGCAGATAATATTCCTGAACTGACCAAAGTATTTCATGGGAGAAGGTTGCATTAAAACATACATTTTAACATTATTTACACTGACATTAATATTAGAACAATAGACATACAGTTACAAAATCCACTCTTGATTTATATGGGATTGTTCACGTATTAAATGCTATTACACCAAAAGTAATGTAATTTAACCGACAGAAATACGGAGCGACGCTGGGTGGCCCCTGGAGCCGATTTAAAGGGAAGGGCTTCTTCCTAAAAAAGAAAGATTGTGATACAAAAAATGCAGAAAATTCCAGTCCTCACAATCATCTTGTAACTCACAGCGAGATTATAATAACCAGTAATTAAATTGTAATTAAACTCTACAAACTGGACTGTTCGCCTTTAATTTCGCGGCCCCTTTAAGAAAAGCAGCCGCTCTCGGTTAGAACCTGAACAGAAAGTTTGTGGGCGTGGCGAACATACACTTACATACGGGACATGTATACAAGCGAAGTAACCAATAAATATAGATTACAAACACACTGATGACATCTGCTGGTCACAGTTCTGTAAATGCAACACAAAGACTCGACTCCACCAACTAATTTTATACCATGACACTGCTACTACTATCTTTTATTTTTAATTGAAGGGCATTGTATAATATGATACGGAAATGGCTAATATATATAAAGATAACCCTACCCTTAATCTTAACTATCACACAAACCTGTTTATATTGTATAACCTCCCTCCCCTATGCTTTTGCATTTCGAGTTGAATGTGAATCTCATGTCAGATTCCAATAAAGGATTAAATAATCTGATAACATCAGGCAGGAATAATGGGGAAAAGTCTACAAACCGTGTGTGTTTAAACACTCTCTGAAAGTCTCTACATTGTTCCATGTGCTTAAGTCTTTGTGGGTCCAGTACATTTGTCATTTAACCAACCAGGGTTGCATTACCCAAAAGCAACCACAATGACAAGTTCTGTCGTTCTCACGTCCCAGTTCATCCTGTCATGGTTTACTCTCACATCAGGAGATGGGTAGCTCGTTTTTAACTAGTTAAACTGAGTTACAAAACTCAACTGTTGAGTGTAACACTTTCTGTTTGACATATAATCATATAGATTTGTAGTTTTTCAGTGTCATCATTTAAAACGTAACAGCCTCAAGCTCAGTGGACAGAGAGAAGAATCAGAGATGAGTTTAACAAACTCCTGCAGTTCCTCAGAAAGAATGAAGAAGAGAAGGAAAAGAGAGGGAAGATGAAGAGGAAAATACATTAGCTCTCAGAAAAACTGTAGGAGGTGGAGATTATAACAGCATTATGAACAGGTATTTTTTGTTTGTTTTCTAGAATAAAATTTGAAAATATACAATTCAGTATAAACATTTTTTAAATGTGTGTGTGTGAGTGTGTGTGTGTGTTTAAGGGCTAAACAGACACTTCCAGATTCAGAACTGAGCCCAGAAGCTCTTATCAATGCTCAGAAACATCTGGGCAACCTCAGCTACCAAGTCGAGGAGAAGATGAAGGACATCTGTTCCTACTCTGTGAGTTACTGATGCCTAGATGTTTTTTTTTTTTTTTTTTTTTTTTTTTTTTTTCATATGAATGTGTGCTTTGTATATTTATTATGTGTGTATAAATACACACACATGCATGTATATATTTCAGAAAAATATCTTATGCTTATATATTAAATATATTTATTTATAATATAAATTATATAAATATAGACATAGATATTTTCAAAACATATACTGTATGTTTTTTTAATTTATATATGCATACTAATTATACACAGAACACACACAGATTTCATACAAACATAAACATTTATTTTGGATGCGAT
The DNA here is from genome assembly GCF_963082965.1 of Carassius carassius. Classification (NCBI taxonomy): domain Eukaryota; kingdom Metazoa; phylum Chordata; class Actinopteri; order Cypriniformes; family Cyprinidae; genus Carassius; species Carassius carassius. The sequence goes on from NC_081760.1 coordinate 39,380,921, forward strand.
TAATCGCGATTAATCATTTTACAGCACTACTGATTTACATGTTTCCAGAAAATAAATCTGAACGTTGGATTAAGCCAGGTTCAAAAATCTTGTTTGGTTTTGTAGAAATATTACAGTTAAAGGGGGAATTTTGGGTTTCTCTGTTTATCACCCCATAAATCTCAAAATACAGACATATAAGGTGTGCTTTTAGAAAAGCCTCACATCAGACCAGTGCATGAAAACACAACGGTTTAGTCTTAGATTGACTGACTGATGATATTTTGGTCTAATCTCTCCAGACCCCGTGATCCTGAATCCAAACGCAGCTCCTCCAGAAGTTTCCATGTTAAGTGACCTGACCTCCGTGACCTCATGTGTCCATCAGCAGGACGAGCACAACTCTCTTCCTCTGCATAGGAGCAGTATGGTGTTTGGGAGCGTGGGATACAGCAGTGGCGTTCAGACGAGGTGGGAAACAGTCTCCACTGGAGCCTTGGAGTGTGTCTTGGATCAGAGGATAGATCTATTGTGTAAATGTTGAACCCTGCAGATGGCTTCTGGGGTCTCAGACGTGATGGAGGTGTAAACAGATTCCTGAACACTACAATTACATTCAAGCTGATAAGAAGGGAGGATGGTGGAGGAATGTGAGCTATTCTGATGAAAGGCAATGTCTTATTTTCTTACCCACTTTCAATATGAACAGTCAGTCTTTTGAATGAATGTTAAAAATGCTCAGTTTTTAAATGAAGTTCATAATTAAAATTAATGACTCTGTTTTATATGTTATACTTTGTTAAACTCTTTTAGTAAATTAACCATGCATTATTTTTTCCTAATTATTGAAGGCATGAACAAAAAGGCATCTGAGCGAGGCTTCAAGGACAAAAGTTTGGGAGCCACTGACATAAAAAGGATGTAAAAAGCACAACACCTCAGAGAATGTCATAAGGCTCAGCGCCACAAGAGGGAGTATTTTTGGAGTGGAGTTAAAGGAAAACAAGACTCACCTTTAAACAGGTGACCAGAAACGAAAGTAAAAACAGGAGAAAAGAAGAGACGCCATTTCAGGGTTTAAACGGCCGCATATTTTGTGGTAAGTTCAGAACTTATTTTTAATGTAAACATGCAGTCTTATAAAGATTAGATAAAAGATAGTTTAAGATTTCTACTTTTTTCAAAACCTTTCAAAAGATTTTTCGAATTTCAAAAGCTGAACATTATATTTTGGTGGCTTAACAGCTCTGACCAAAATGGCAGTGACGTGGTTATGTGAAGTGTTTTGGTGAATTATATTCAGAGTTAATCAGAACGCTGGTTTAGCCTATATAACAAAAAACAAACTAATAAACAAACTGAAGGCTGCTGTGTGTAATTGCTTTATATTATGTAATGTGTAAAAATAACAATAGTGTTTTATTTATTTATTTATTTATTTTTTAAGTGACATTTTTGTATGTATAGTAATCAGGAAAATATCAACAGAGCAGTGGTAATTCATTCTGTTGCACAAACGAAAGAAAATTAAAAGTACCATTGTTGTCAAATTGCAAAAGTAATTTCTGATTTAAACTGATATGTGAGTGTGATACATTGAGCACAAACACAAAACCATTGCTGAGTAATGCATTTGTACTGCATTCTAATCTCCACATCAGTACTTAAACTACTAAAAGTACTAAACATTTGCAGACTGTTGTGAAGCTATGTTTTGTCTAGATTTCAAGTTCCTGCAGGAACCAGCATTAAACAAATTAGTAAATGATTACATGAATGTTCCTTGTTCTGCAGTTATACAGCAGATCACAAGCATACTTTGTGAATATTAATAAATGGATTGTCTTGTAAAAAAATAAAATTCTGTTATCACTTATTCACCCTCATAGAACGTTATCTATTTTTTTATATCTATTTGTCATGTATCTAAACAGTGTCTTCTTTCTTTTTTAACTATCTTTTGTATTAATTATTTTTTTAGGATGACACTTCCTCCAAAATGAGTCTCCATAACAAGGGGGATAACGAGGGCACTGCCTCTGAAATAAGTTCTTCATCTGCTGGATCCAGCTGTGTGTCTATAAAGAGTGATCAGTCAATAGGTTTTCCTCCTGGCTTAAATGAAGGAACAGTAACCTCTGACCCCAGGTAAGTGATTTTTTTTTTCAACTTTCCCAAACAGCTAAATCCCATGCAGTTTTCAAGAAAAATCTATTGACTTTTCCACAAACACTTGACTGAATTATGTTAACCCCCGCCCTATTCTCGCTTTTATACATATTAAAAAAAGTAATCTTTACCTTTACTCTTTTCTATCCTGTACTGTTTTAGCCTGAAAAATTCCAGCAGTTCTCAGTCTCCTTAAGTCACTGTCTCCGCTGTCTCCCACTACTCAACCAAAACAAAAACTAAGTTATAATTTACTCATACTGGTGCTCTTCTGATGCTGTATGCCCCTCTTTCTTTTTAGACCACAAAAACTTTACTTTATAAAAAATTCCCCAGTGTATTAATAATTGAGAAACTAACACTACATGTAAACCAAAAACAGTGTATGAAACGTGAATTATGAAAGGATGCAACTCAAAGAGGGGTATCAAAATCATATCTTGTAAAATATATATTTCACTTGGTCTCCAATTGTAATCTTTCTTTTTTGGTGCTATTTTTTTTTTTCATTTTAGATCTACACTGTCCTCTACATCCCACTGTCAGACAGATATGAATCAGCATAATACTGAAATAGCCCTAACGAAACACACACTGGAAACTGGAGACCTGCAGAAAGTCAAGGACCAGCACAAAACCAGCATGAAAAACAAGTATAGGATCATATTTGAAGGAATCAAACCAGAAGAGACCCTCCTGAACAGCATCTACACACAGCTCTACATCATAGAGGGAGAGAGAGAAGAAGTGAAAGAAGAACATGAGGTTTTACAGATGGAGAAAACAGCCAGAACACAACACTCACAAGACACTCCAATCTACTGCAATGACATCTTTAAAGCCTCCGCTGAAGCAGGATGTGAGGAGAAAGAGCAGATCAAGACTGTTCTTACTAAAGGCATCGCTGGAATCGGAAAAACCGTCTCTTGTGCAGAAGTTCATTCTGGACTGGGCCGAGGGAAAAGCCAATCAGGATGTAGATTTCATGTTTGTGCTTCCATTTCGAGAGCTGAACTTGATCCCAGATCATCAGTACAGTCTTCACAGACTTCTGCTGGACTTTCATCCTGAACTTCAAGATCTGGACTCACAGATTTATGAGGAGTGTAAAGTTGTGTTCATCTTTGATGGTCTGGATGAAAGCAGAATCACACTGATGTTTTCAGACGCTCAGAAAGTTTGTGATGTGACTGAGACTTCATCAGTGGCTGTGTTGATGTCAAAGCTCATGAAAGGAGAGCTGCTTCCCTCTGCTCTCATCTGGATCACCTCCAGACCAGCAGCAGCCAATCAGATCCCCTCCAAATACATCCACCGTCTGACAGAAATTCAGGGATTCACTGAGCCTCAGAAGGAGGAATATTTCAGGAAGAGAATCAGTGATGAGCATCAAGCCAGCAGAATCATCTCACACATCAGAAGAGCAAGAAGCCTCCACATCATGTGCCACATCCCCGTCTTCTGCTGGATCTCATCCACTGTGCTTCAGAAGCTCCTGGAAGAAGATCTGAGTGCAGAAATCCCTCAAACTCTGACTGAAATGTACATCCACTTCCTGCTGATTCAGATCAACATGAGGAAGCAGAAGTATGAAGAGAGAGATCCAGAGAAACTCCTGCCGTCCAACAGAGAAGTGATTGTGAAACTTGCTGAAGTGGCTTTCAAACAGCTGATGAAGGGCAATGTGATGTTCTATGAGGAGGACCTGATTGAGAGCGGCATAGACGTCACTGACGCCTCAGTGTATTCTGGGATTTGCACTGAGATCTTTGGAATCTGTGATTCATCAGAGGAAAGTCTACAGCTTCATTCATCTGAGCATTCAGGAGTTTTTTGCTGCTTTCTACATGTTTTATTACCATGTGAAGGAAACTATGAAGGGACTGCAAAATTTTGCTTCAGTAAAACATTTGCTTAAAGCTGCAGTAGATGAAGCCATTGAGTGTGAGAATGGACGTCTGGATCTGTTCCTGCGGTTCCTGTTGGGCATCTCACTGGAGTCCAATCAGAGACTCTTACAGGATCTACTGACACACACAGAGAACAGCTCAGAGAGCATCAGCAGAACCACACAGTACATTAAAGAGAAGATCAAAGATGGACATGGACTCTCCACTGAACGATCTATCAATCTGTTCCTCTGTCTGCTGGAAGTGAAAGATCAGACTCTGTCCGCAGAGATTCAGGAGTTTGTGAAATCAGACAAACACTCAGAGAAGAAACTCTCTGCTGCTCACTGCTCAACAATCTCCTACATGCTTCAGATGTCAGAGGAGACACTGGATGAACTGAACCTCATGAAATACAACACATCAGATGAGGGGAGAAGAAGACTGATACCAGCTGTGATCAACTGCAGAAAAGCTCTGTGAGCATTTAATGATCTCTTTGCTACTTTTTTTAAACTTTCTGTAGTTTTTATGCTTCATCTTTATTTTATTTTGATGATTTTGTTTTATAAATACAATAATTATTTTATTTATTTTACAAGAATGAAGCTGACATCATTGAAATGTCAGTAATGTACCAATGGGGTAAAGTAAAAAAAAAACTGGACTCTTATATGTTCTGCTCTCTTTCAGTCTTGCTGGCTGTAATCTGACTGCTCAGGATTGTGAAATTGTGTCATCGGTTCTAAAATCCTCAAACTGTGCCCTGAGAGAGCTGGATCTGAGTAACAATGACCTGCAGGATTCAGGAGTGAAGCTGATTGATGGACTGCAGAGTCCAAACTGTCAGCTGCAGATACTGAGGTCTGGGTTAAATTTGATTTGATTATAAAACAGTTAGTTTTACATACTTTAAAACGTTCTGCTGACTGTCTGTGTGTGTCTGTAGATTATCTGTCTGTGTGTGTCTGTAAATTATCTATCTGTGTGTGTCTGTAGATGATCTGTGTGTGTCTGTAGATGGTCTTACTGTGTGTGTCTGTAGATGGTCTTACTGTGTGTCTGTAGATGATCTATCTGTGTGTATGTAGATGATCTGACTGTATGTGTCTGTAGATGATCTCACTGTGTGTCTTTAGATGATCTGTCCATGTGTGTCTGTGGATGATCTGACTGTGTGTGTCTGTAGATGATCTCACTGTGTGTCTGTAGATGGTCTTACTGTGTGTGTCTGTAGATGATCTGACTGTCTGTGTCTGTAGATGATCTCACTGTGTGTCTGTAGATGATCTTACTGTGTGTCTGTAGATGATCTATCTGTGTGTGTGTAGATGATCTGACTGTATGTGTCTGTAGATGATCTCACTGTGTGTCTGTAGATGATCAGTCTGTGTGTGTCTGTGGATGATCTGACTGTCTGTAGATGATCTGACTGTGTGTGTCTGTAGATGATCTCACTGTGTGTCTGTAGATGATCTGGCTGTGTGTGTCTGTAGATGATCTCACTGTGTGTCTGTAGATGATCTGCGTGTGTCTGTAGATGATCTGACTGTGTGTGTCTGTAGATGATCTGACTGTGTGTCTGTAGATGATCTGCGTGTGTCTGTAGATGATCTGTGTGTGTGTGTGTCTGTCTGTCTGTAGACGATCTGTGTGTGTGTGTGTGTGTGTGTCTGTAGACAATCTGTGTGTGTGTCTGTAGATGATCTGTGTGTGTGTGTGTGTGTGTGTCTGTAGATGATATGTGTGTCTGTAGATGATCTCACTGTGTGTCTGTAGATGACCTGCGTGTGTCTGTGTGTGTCTGTAGATGATCTGTGTGTGTATGTCTGTAGATGATCTGTGTGTGAGTCTGTATATGATCTGTGTGTGTGTCTGTAGATGATCTGACTGTGTGTGTCTGTAGATGATCTGACTGTGTGTGGCTATAGATGATCTGTCTGTGTGTGTCTGTAGATGATCTCACTGTGTGTGTCTGTAGATGATCTGACTGTGTGTGGCTGTAGATTGTCTGTTTATGTGTGTGTGTGTGTGTGTGTGTGTAGATGATCTCACTGTGTGTCTGCAGATGATCTATGTGTGTGTCTGTAGATGATCTCACTGTGTGTGTATGTAGATGATCTGTGTGTGTGTGTGTGTGTGTGTGTGTGTGTGTGTGTGTAGATTATCTGACTGTGTGTGTAGATGATCTCACTGTGTGTCTGCAGATGATCTCTGTGTGTGTCTGTAGATGATCTCACTGTGTGTGTATGTAGATGATCTGTGTGTGTGTGTGTGTGTGTGTGTGTGTAGATGATCTGACTGTGTGTCTGCAGATGATCTGGCTGTGTGTGTCTGTGTGATCTATGTGTGTCTTCAGATGATCTAACTGTGTGTCTGTAGATGATCTGACTGTGTGTGTCTGTAAATGATCTGACTGTGTCTGTAGTTGATCTCACTGTGTGTGTCTGTAGATGATCTCACTGTGTGTGTCTGTAGATTATCTTACTGTGTGTGACTGTAGATGATCTGACTGTATGTGTCTGTAAATGATCTGACTGTGTGTCTGTAGTTGAACTGACTGTGTGTGTCTGTAGATGATCTGACTGTCTGGGTCTTTAGATGATCCGACTATGTGTGTCTGTAGATGATCTCACTGTGTTTGTCTGTAGATGATCTCACTGTGTGTGTCTGTAGATTATCTGACTGTCTGTGTCTTTAGATGTTCTCACTGTGTGTGTCTGTAGATGATCTCACTGTGTGTGTCTGTAGATGATCTCTCTGTGTGTGTCTGTAGATGATCTCAATGTGTGTCTGTAGATGGCCTGACTGTGTCTGTAGATTATCTGACTATGTGTGTCTGTAGATGATCTGACTGTGTGTGTCTGTAGATGATCCGACTGTCTGTGTCTTTAGATGATCCGACTATGTGTGTCTGTAGATGATCTCTCTGTGTGTCTGTAGATTATCTGACTGTGTGTGTGTGTAGATGATCTGACTGTGTGTGTGTAGATTATCTGTCTGTGTGTGTCTGTAGATGATCTATCTGTGTGTGTCTGTAGATGATCTGACTGTGTGTGTCTGTAGATGATCCGACTGTCTGTGTCTTTAGATGATCCGACTATGTGTGTCTGTAGATGATCTCTTTGTGTGTGTCTGTAGATTATCTGACTGTGTGTCTGTAGATTTTCTGACTATGTGTGTCTCTAGATGATCTGACTGTGTGTGTCTGTAGATGATCTGACTGTGTGTGTCTGTAGATGATCTGACTGTGTGTGTCTGTAGATAATCTGACTGTGTGTCTGTAGATAATCTGACTGTGTGTCTGTAGATTATCTGACTATGTGTGTCTGTAGATGATCTGGCTGTTTGTGTCTGTAGATGATCTGACTGTGTGTGTCTGTAGATGATCCGACTATCTGTGTCTTTAGATGATCCGACTATGTGTGTCTGTAGATGATCTCTCTGTGTATGTCTGTAGATTATCTGACTGTGTGTGTGTGTGTAGATGATCTGTCTGTGTGCTTCTGTAGATGATCTGACTGTGTGTCTCTGTGTGTGTGTGTGTGTCTGTAGGTTGTCTGGCTGTATGGTGACAGAGGAAGGCTGTGGTTATTTGTCTTCAGCTCTGACTTCAAACCCCTCACACCTGAGAGAGCTGGATCGGAGCTACAATCACCTAGGACAATCAGTCCAGCTGCTCAAACACAAACTGCAGGATCCAAACTATAAACTACAGATACTCAAGTATGTGGGACAGTTATAATGTAAGGCCATTTCATACCAGCGATGATAACTGTAATGATAACAATATAGTTCATAAAAATATTCTAAAGTCCCGTTCACACCAAAAAAAATAATTTACATTTAATCATTTAGCAGACGCTTTTATCCAAAGCAACTTACAAATGAGAACAATAGAAGCAGTCAGGTCAACAAGAGAACAACAACAGTAAAGTGAAGTGACATTCAGCCAAGTATGGTGACCCATACTCAGAATTCATGCTCTGCATTTAACCCATCCGAAGTGCACACACACAGAGCAGTGAACACACACCCAGAGCAGTGGGCAGCCATTTATGCTGCGGTGCCCGGGGAGCAGTTTGGGGTTCAGTGCCTTGCTCAAGGGCACCTAAGTCATGGTATTGAGGGTGGAAGGAGCACTGTACATGCACTCCCCCCACCCACAATTCCTGCCGGCCCAAGAATCGATCTCACAACCCTTCAATTGCGAGTCAGACTCTCTAACCATTGGGCCATGACTTCCCCTCAATACAAGTGCCATGACAAGTCTCAGTTAGTCTAGTACAGAACATGTAGCCAGGGTTGTTTGATAACCCTGCCCTTGATACTTGAGATAATTTTAATTTAATGATAACTGTAACTTAAACGATAACTATATTTGCATTCACACTAGCCAACACTAACTGTCTGTTTATTCTAAGCTTGAACACTGCAGTTTTAAAGTAACAGAAGTGGATGTAGGTGACATGCTACTGTTGCTTTACTTTTCACAAAGGCTTTAAAGGAAAACAGATGCTTCTGTGTTCATCAGATACATTTGTTTGAGTTTCAATTTTTGCTGCTCTTGTTGCATATACAAGGCTTTAACCAGTAGATGTCCTCGAGCATGCTACATTTAGAGCACATCTAAACATGAAATCTAGCTAGTATAATCTATTTGATCTAACAACACAAAAAACAACTAAAACAATGCACAGTCTGTTTCACTACTTCAGAGGAGGCAGCCAATGTAGTTAAAGGGGTCATATTATGCTTCTAGAAAAAACATTATCTTTGTGTATTTTGTGTAATGAAATGTTCTTAGGTTAAAAAAAACACTTTATTTTCCACATAATGTACATTATTTCTTCTCCTCTATGCCCCGCTTTTCTGAAACACGTTGATTTTTACAAAGCTAATCATCTTAAAAGCAAGTTGTGCTGAGATTGGCCAGCTATCCAGTGCATTGTAATTGGCTGAATACCTTAAAGGGTTAGATCACCCATTTAACACTGCTTCAGTTTATATGAGTTTATATGAGTCCACAAACTCCACACTCAGAGTGTTAAATTAACACTGGGGATTTTGCTGTGCAGTTTAAGATATTTTAGATTTAGTATGGGAGGTTTCTGTCCCTCCATAGAAGCTGTGTGAAAGGTATACTGTCCATGTCCAGAAAGGTAAAAAAAAAACATCATCAAAGTAGTCCATGTGACATCTGAGGGTCAGTTAGAATTTGCTGAAGCATCAAAAATACATTTTGATCCAAAAATAGCAAAAACTATGACTTTATTCATCATTCTCTTCTCTTCCAGGTCTGTTGTGAGCGCGTTCACGACACTGCAGTTTGTGATATCCGGTTCGTGAACGAATCATTCGATGTAACCGGATCTTTTTGAACCAGTTCACCAAATCGAACTGAATCGTTTGAAATGGTTCGCGTCTCCAATGGCTGACACTCCCTCTGAGTTCAAACAAACCAATATCCCGGAGTAATTCATTTACTCAAACAGTACACTGACTGAACTGCTGTGAAGTGGATTTGAGACATTAGTCTTTGCAACTTTACAGATCTTCTTTATGCACCAAGAGCTTCCCACTGTGCAAAGTTACGTCCAGTGGACATCTTTTTATGTCTTTGCAGACGTTGAAAAGACGTCCACTGAGGAGCCAGAATGAAAGTTTTTATGACGTCTTTTTTGACGTCTTCTGTACGTCTGATTTACACGTTCAGAGAACCTCCTTACAAGGTTAAAAAACTAGTTCAAAAGTGGTCAGTGGAAATATTGTCAACATCATTTAAGGTTAATTTAGACATCATTTATACGGTTTCTGGACCAAATCAACAGTCTCAGGATGCATTCGATTTAGATGTTATTTCAATGTAACACAATGTAACACACAATGACACTGTGTTTGTCCTAAAATCAAGAAAATAAAATAATTTTCATTGAATAATGAAATAACTGATGATTGAGCATGTGGTAAAATCAACTGCAAATCAAAGACATTAAATCTCTGAAGATCTCAGCAGAGGAGGATCAATTTACATCATTTACATCAACATCATTCGAACAGTGGTGGACAGTGTTTGGTTTAGTTGGGATCTTGGTCCTCATACTGCTTGTGTGAGCTTGTCTTTGGTTGTTGTAACTGTGTTATAAAACACTCTTAAGCATTAAGATCAAGCGTTATCATCTTGCTTTTAATGGTGATTAAACTATAGCACAATATGTTATTAATGTTTTGTTGCAACTCTGTGTTTATTTTCATGGACAGGCACCTTGTAGAAAAAAGCAATGTACTTATTTTTAAAGAACACATCATGTAGTCACACCCAGACATCAAGATTGTGGATATGCATCACATCAATGGTGACAATTAAAACAAAAAGGTCTGGAAAATAAGGATGAGTTTGTGCGATGAAGCCGTTTTGTTTGTTTTGATTGTCACCATTGTTGTGATGCATTTGCTAAATCTAGATGTCTGTGTGTGAGTACATGATGCTTTTGCTCAAAATATTTCAAACGCATGCATTTTGTCCAACTTCAAAATAAGTATTTTGCTCTTGGTGACTGTACTGTAGAGTCTAAAGGTTCAGGAGATATATGCAAACAAAACAGCACTTATTTCATGACCTGAGATACTTGTAATGTGATGACTTTATCATCACTAACAAAGAGCTGATAACACCTGAGATCTCTTAAATTTGTCTTTCTTTGCTACAACAACAGTGTTTCACAAACACACAGTTATAACAGCCAGAGACAAGCTAACACAAGAAGAATGAGGACCAAGATCCCAACTAAACCAAACACTGTCCACCACAATGGTGACTTCAAATGAATCAAATATCAACATTTAAACCTCTGTTAATTCTCAATAAGAGCTTCTCTAGATGTCTGACAGAAATAAAGTCAATCTAATGATTCTCATGTTTGTGGAGATGTTTGATCCTCCTCTGCTGAGATCTTCAGAGATTTAATGTCTTTGTTTTGCAGTTGATTTTACCACATGCTCAATCATCAGTTATTTCATTATTTCATGAAGATTATTTTATTTTCTTGATTTTAGGACAAACACAGTGTCTGGATATTACATTGAAATAACATGAGTCTAAATCTAATGCATCCTGAGAGTGTTGATTTGGTCCAGAAACAGTATAAATGATGCCTAAATGAACCTTAAATGATGTTGAAAATATTTCCGCTGACCACTTTTGAACTAGTTTTTAACCTTGTAAGGAGGTTCTCTGAACGTCTAAATCGGACGTACAGAAGACGTCAAAAAAAGACGTCATAAAAACTTTCATTCTGGCTCCTCAGTGGACGTCTTTTCAACGTCTGCAAAGACATAAAAAAGACATCCACTGGACGTAACTTTGCACAGTGGGTTGTAACACTCCAAAGAGAAAGGAACTGTTTAAATGGCATCATATGACCCCTTTAAAACCAGCCCTGGATACTTGAGATAATTTTATGTTTTATGTTACCCTGTTGCTGTTTAGAGCTTCTCCGCAATATTGTCTGCCATGTTAAACACACAAGCCCTAATTGGAATTCATTTATCAGCTGGAAAAAAATTGTGAAAGTTATCCCAAAGATATTGTTCGCTATCTGTCCACTGAACATTTTTTGTTGTTGTTGTTTTGTCTCAGTTTAAATCATGGAGGGCATTTCAGGATCACACCAAGACTGCGAAAATGTAAGTTATCTCAGTCAAAAAGACCTGTGCATATGATGTCATGATATCACTGATGTTCTGATCTGTTTTTCTGTGTTCAGATGCCTGTGATCTCACACTGGATCCAAACACAGCACACACTCAACTCATCCTCTCTGAAGACAACAAAGAAGCAAAATGTGTGAAAGATCATCAGCCGTATCCTGATCATCCAGACAGATTTGAGAACTATGAGCAGGTTCTGTGTAAAGAGAGACTGACTGGCCGCTGTTACTGGGAGGCTAATTTGACAGGCTGGGCTCACATTGCAGTGGCATATAAAGGAATCAAGAAAGGTGGGAGCGACTGTCGGTTTGGACTCAATGACAAGTCCTGGAGTGTTTACTGTTGTGGTACAATTTACTCTGTTTGGCACGATAAGAAGAGGACAAACATTCCTCTAAATTCACCATCTAATAGAGTAGGAGTGTATGTGGACGTGTCGGCTGGCTCTCTGTCCTTCTACAGCATCTCTGACACACACACACACACTCACACACATACACACATTCAACACCACATTCACTGAACCCCTCTACGCTGGGTTTAGGCTTTATCCTGATTCTGCTGTGATTCTGTCAAATTTAACAACCTCCTGTGAGGAATTGCAGAGACGCATATAATAGTGTAATTTCCATCTTTGAGAAGAAAAATTGAATGGTAACTGTGATTTTTGTAGTTAGAAATAGTTGCAGTTGTAGGATATAAAGTCACAATTACCAAAAATCAGAATCAGAAGGAGCTTTATAAACAAGTATGTTTACACACAGAAGAAGTTTGACCTGGCGACAGGAGCTTCCAGTGCAGAAGAAAGTACACACAAACATGATAGTGCAGAGTAGACATGCATACTTACACAGTAAAGATGAGACAACACTAATATAAGAATAACTGAAAAATAAATAATGCACTATATACAGAAATAGATATATTGAAAAAAAATATTTAAATTAATGTACAGACATTTTATTTACAAGTGTACCGTTTGTTTTTTAACAATATACAATTTTCAGATACTATGTATATTATGTAATTTATGATGGATAGAGTGTAGTTAAAGGACTAGTAAAGGACAGTTTTTTTTAGATATAGACTTCAAATGGCAATGAATAAAATTCGTCAACATTTCTGAGATAAAGATGCAATCACCATTAGCTCCAGGCTTTCATAGATATGCATTCAAAGACTGATTCAAATTCTGCATATTATTAATGGCTGAATAAATATAGAGCACAGGGTTTTGGATTTGAGGTTATAGAACTTTCTGGTCTGCATTTCACTTCAAAACAAATTGTGCAGTCCATCAACTAGGTTCCCCTTCGGTGGGCAGTAACACATGAATTCGGTTTGAACAAACTATTCTCTCACAAACACCATAGAAGTATATTGATCATAATAAAAAGTTCTGATTGGCCTTCTTTCACAACAATCCAATTCCCTTTCACTTAGAGGCTATAAAACGTTTAGTTTTTAGTAATCTATTTACCTAGTACTTTATTTATTTATATTTTACAGTACATTTCATAAATTCTGAATGCTTTTGTTGGTTTGGTTTTAAGGTATCAGGTTTTGTCTGTTGTTGTGGGTGTTTTAGACTCGAAGATAGTCAAATTGGCTTTGTGTGTTATTGTTTCATTTTTGTTCTGGATTAGTTATTAATTATGAAATAATCTGACTGAATCTAACTTCATGTTATTACAGTACTGACAGTTTAATGTTTAAACACCAAGGCAGGCAAAAAAAAAAAAACATCTTGATTGTTACAGCTACACAGTTTAATACTGGGTTACTGGTTTTCTTCAAAAAGCATTTGCTTTAATGATAAGGTTTTGAAATATGCAGATTTCATTCAGAATATTTAACATTTTGTATCTACTGTATTTTTTTGGGGGGCCAGTAGCCATCATGTAGTAGTATCACAACAAAACGTTATTTGATTCTTTAAAGCTGCAGTAGGTAACTTTAGTAAAAATGTTTTTTTTTTTTTTACATATTTGTTAAACCTATCATTATGTCCTGACAGTAGAATATGAGACAGATAATCTTCTTAGTGCATATCGCCACCTAATTGATGGCTGTGCAATTTTTTTTTTATTTCCATTTAATCTTTAATCCTTGAGAATGTGACTTATATTGTTTGTTTTATGCTAATTATATATTAAGTCATATCAGACATGTATTTTGATTTAAATTTAGACATCATAGAAAATGCTGATCCATGTGTGAGATGATATAAAATGTAATAAATAAAATAAATAAATATGTATAAGTTAAAAATTACTTTGTCATAGTGTTTTATAATTTATACAGATAACACTTATATATGCCAATAAAATAAATAATCATATTAGAATAATATATTGCCTTTTTTATTACTTATGTTAGCGCTTCCCCATTAACATATGAAATATATAAATATATATATATATATATATATATATATATATATATATAATAGGCTATATTACATATTGTAATATTATATAATGTTGTGCACTGTCACGCCCACTGAAGGCTCACTGAAGTTGCTTACTCTTAAACATACCCAGGTGTGTCCCATAACCTGCTTTCTGGAATACCCCCCAGGTAACTAGAGATAAAAGTAAAAGGAGGAAATGAGTCTTGAACCTGTAATAATTCATCATCAGAGCAAACTGCAGTTGTACCTTATTGAGTTTAACGTGCAGTGAAACTTAACTGCAATATCTAAATAAATAAATACAAGGGATCAACTGTATTTGTATTTTATTTTTGATTATCAGTGGTAAAATAATTAGACTGCACTTTCCTGCGGTCACATCAGAAGTAAGAATAAAGTTGTACTGTAGTACAGAACTAAGGAACTAGTTAAAGCAGTACATGATCATTTCTTCTACACACAACATGTTTTTAACTTTTAAATTTTGCGTTTTATCAACCAGTGAAGAATCTGCCCTCTGCCTTCAGTGATGTGACAGTGACCTCTGACCCCTGGTAAGCCACATAAAATGTTGCCGCTAGTTTGGATAGTTCAGCTGTGTGTTCAGTCAGCTAAAGCAGTAAAACACCGCTGCTGTTAAACTGTAATGATGATCTCAACCACTAGAAGGAGCTCGAGTGGAAAAAGAAAACAAGACTCACCTTTAACAGGTGACTATAAAGAAACGAAAGTAACCCAAGAGAAATAATAAACGCCATTTTGAGGAAACAATCGGCTGACTTTTGTGGTAAGTTCAGAGCTTAATAATTTAACCATGTAGTCATATAAAATATTATGTTCTTAATTGTTTCTTATATGGTATTTCAGTCCCGCATTACTGTATTTAGACAACTTTAAAACTCTGAAAAAATGTCTTAAACGTCGATGATTAAAGTGCTTAAGTGAATTTAGATGTTTGCACAAATTTCCTGGGGTGTTTGTTATATATATATATATAACATTGATACGTGCTATCGATTACAATCTGTTGTGTATAATTAATTAATATCCTAATTTGTGTAGATGTCAACGAAATTAAAGTTTGGTTAAACATGTATAATAGGCATTTTTTAACGTACATAATAATAAGAAACAACATCCATGAATCAAATATTGTAGATTCTGTTGAAAAAATAGAAAAAAAGAGATGTGCATTTATCACAACAATATTCTTTAACTATATTGACACCAGGTTTGCTTTGTCTTTTAACCCAGCTCTACAACCTATACAGCACCTGCATCGAGTTTAACCTGTATTCCACTGAACTATGGCTACAACACTGTGAATCTGTGAATTTGAGGGCTGGATTAATAACTGTAAATGTGTTTGGGCCAAAATGTGTGTAGATGAAAGCTCAATATTAATAGCAGCATTTCCCCCTTATTTCTTAAAGCAGAATAAGATATAAGCTGTTAGCGTGAGGTTTTTAATCAAAAGTAAAGACTTTTCACTGCAAAGGTGACAGCAGCTGCATATTCAGAATATAGCAATTTAAACTGCATAAAGTATGATTTTAAATCAATGTGCATTTAAATCACTTTCATTTTCATTTTAAATAACTGCATTCAAACTTTTATATGAAATAAATCCAAATGTACTTTTTTAGAAGAATGGGCTGAATTATTAATTGTAATTTATAATTATTTAAAGTAGGATATATAAATTACAAAGCATAAATTTGTTAAAATGATCACAACAGCAGCAAAGTGCATTGTTTTTCTGTTGCTTCATTTCACTTAAATTACCAAAGCGCCATAAGTAACTGTAAATAAGTGTCCAACACTGTCCTGCAGAGTTAATAATATCAGAATAATTATCAGGTTTTGTCTTTTTTTAAGCTGGTTACTAATATATATGCCTCTGATTGTCAATTACTATCATGCACTCAACAGATTTGTCTGATTGGTTGTGGTCAGTGCTGCTGCTGGAAAAAAAAATTATATATATATATATATATATATATATATATATATATATATATATATATATATATATATATATATATATCTTTAATGAAATGAGAGAAAATATGATGCTGTAATTGACAATTTCAATACATTTTTACATTTTACTCAAATTGCGACACTCATTATAACTTTAGAGTAATGTGCAGGGGGGTTTTTTTAGTAGTTTTTTTTTTTTTTTTTGGTTCATTTCCAGCCCTCCACGGGCCAAATGAATATGATGGTCCGACTATTTCTGCCTAAATGTACAGGAAACTTTTGTTATTGAGAATATAGATAAACAGTCATTCTCTCAACAGTATTTTGAGCAAAAGTGGAGGGCAGAGCCATGAATCTCAGTGAAGAAAAAGAAGACAATGATATTGCCTCTAAAATGAGTTCTTCATCTCCTGAAACAAGCTGCGATCAACCTATGAAGAATCTGCCCTCTGCATCCAGTGATGAAACCATGACGTCTGACCCCAGGTAAGACACGAGTGATGTACAGGAGCCTGCAATCAGTGAGTGAACTTTGCCTTGTTGTGTCGTAACAGAGGCTCAAAAGCATTTCCTTGAACAGGCAAAAGAGTAATATAGTAAAATATTCTTACAATTTAATATAATTATTTTCTATTTCAAATGTAATTTATTCCTGTGATCAAAACTGAATTTTCAGCATCATTATTCCAGTCTTTAGCATCACATGATCTTCAGAAATCAATGATTTGCTGCTCCATAAACATTTCTGATTATCATCTATGAAAACAGTTGTGCTGCTGAATATTTGTTTGGAAACTGTAAAACTGAGAAGTTAGCATTGCAAAAATATTAAGTAGCACAACTGTTGCTGTTAATAATTGGTCATCAGTAAATCAATGGCTGCTTCAGTGAGGTTATGAGAGTATTATGTAGAGTGGGGTATTATGAGTATAATAATGAGAGATTGAGTGTGTGTATGTGATTATCTACATCTGTTAGAGCACAAGTGTCAAACTCAAGGCCTGCAGGCCAAAAATCTTGTAAGTTAATTTCTGAAACATGAACACACTGTTGGTTGACTAAAGTGATATATTTGATGTAATAACTTTTTATTGGTTAAAGAGATTTTACATTGACTTCATCAGTGATGATCTCTATGAAATTGAATTTTAAATTAAGTGGTATTCGCTGATGAGTTTCTCCTGTTTTGAGTTTCATTAAGTGGCACTCAAAGTTCAAATCTAATATTTTAACTAAATTATAAAGGCTTTTGATGCCTCCCACTCCTGCAACAATGTAACCTGTACTGAAGTATCTGAAGAATCCCCAACACTAACACAGTTCTATTTGACTTTTGGCAGTATCAGCAGGAGGAAGAGACACAGATCACAGTCTCCACATTCAAGCTGTGTGTCTGTGAAGAGTAGCAGATCCATGAAGCAACCTGAAACTTTCAGTGATGCAGTGACCTCTGACCCCCTGTTAGTATAAACATTTACATGTTAATTTACTGTAAAGCAACTTACTTGAATAACATGATTTAAGACATATTTTTTTTTAAGAATTAACACTACATGTAATCCAGTAATATGTAATATGCATTGCACAGGGACATCAAAATCATATCTAGAAACATATCTATTTCTGATGGTATTAATTTCTGAACAGTCATTGAAAGCACTGTAATTATATTTTCTGACAGAATATATTTGACCTGCACTGCATCCAGTGAGGCTGGGGACCTGCGGAAACCAGTGGATGATGTTCTTCAGAGAGTGAAAGACCTCCACAAAACCAGCATGAAAAACAAGTATGAGAGATTATTTGAGGGACTGAAACTCCAGGAGAATGAAAGCCTCCTGAGCAGCATCTACACACAGCTCTACATCATAGAGGGAGAGAGAGAAGAAGTGAATGAAGAACATGAGGTTTTACAGATGGAGAAAACAGCCAGAACACAACACTCACAAGACACTCCAATCTACTGCAATGACATCTTTAAAGCCTCCGCTGAAGCAGGATGTGAGGAGAAAGAGCAGATCAAGACTGTTCTTACTAAAGGCATCGCTGGAATCGGAAAAACCGTCTCTGTGCAGAAGTTCATTCTGGACTGGGTCGAGGGAAAAGCCAATCAGGATGTAGATTTCATGTTTGTGCTTCCATTTCGAGAGCTGAACTTGATCCCAGATCATCAGTACAGTCTTCACAGACTTCTGCTGGACTTTCACCCTGAACTTCAAGATCTGGACTCACAGATTTATGAGGAGTGTAAAGTTGTGCTTATCTTTGATGGTCTGGATGAAAGCAGAATCACACTGATGTTTTCAGACGCTCAGAAAGTTTGTGATGTGACTGAGACTTCATCAGTGGCTGTGTTGATGTCAAAGCTCATGAAAGGAGAGCTGCTTCCCTCTGCTCTCATCTGGATCACCTCCAGACCAGCAGCAGCCAATCAGATCCCCTCCAAATACATCCACCGTCTGACAGAAATTCAGGGATTCACTGAGCCTCAGAAGGAGGAATATTTCAGGAAGAGAATCAGTGATGAGCATCAAGCCAGCAGAATCATCTCACACATCAGAAGAGCAAGAAGCCTCCACATCATGTGCCACATCCCCGTCTTCTGCTGGATCTCATCCACTGTGCTTCAGAAGCTCCTGGAAGAAGATCTGAGTGCAGAAATCCCTCAAACTCTGACTGAAATGTACATCCACTTCCTGCTGATTCAGATCAACACGAGGAAGCAGAAGTATGAAGAGAGAGATCCAGCGAAACTCCTGCCGTCCGACAGAGAAGTGATTGTGAAACTTGCTGAAGTGGCTTTCAAACAGCTGATGAAGGGCAATGTGATGTTCTATGAGGAGGACCTGATTGAGAGCGGCATAGACGTCACTGACGCCTCAGTGTATTCTGGGATTTGCACTGAGATCTTTAAGCAGGAATCTGTGATTCATCAGAGGAAAGTTTACAGCTTCATTCATCTGAGCATTCAGGAGTTTCTCGCTGCTTTCTACGTGTTTTATTACCATGTAAAGGAAACTATGAAGGGACTGAAAAATTTTGCTTCAGTAAAACATTTGCTTAAAGCTGCAGTAGATGAAGCCATTGAGCGTGAGAATGGACGTCTGGATCTGTTCCTGCGGTTCCTGTTGGGCATCTCACTGGAGTCCAATCAGAGACTCTTTCAGGATCTACTGACACACACAGAGAACAGCTCAGAGAGCATCAAAGATTCGATACAGTACATTAAAGAGAAGATCAAAGATGGACATGGACTCTCCACTGAAAGATCCATCAATCTGTTCCTCTGTCTGCTGGAAGTGAAAGATCAGACTCTGTTCAGAGAAATTCAGGAGTTTGTGAAATCAGACAAACACTCAGAGAAACTCTCTGCTGCTCACTGCTCAACAATCTCCTACATGCTTCAGATGTCAGAGGAACCGTTGGATGAACTGAACCTCCGGAAATACAACACATCAGCTGAGGGTAGAAGAAGACTGATACCAGCTGTGATCAACTGCAGAAAAGCCATGTGAGTGTTTAATTTATCTTGAGTATAATTTGCTTAGTTTTAGAATAAATTTTAACTAAACTGATTGTTTTGTTGATGTTTTTGAAAGCAGTTGTAGAAATGGTTTAAGAATTTAAATCTTGTGTGTTCACTCTCTTTCAGTCTTGCTGGCTGTAATCTTTCGGATAAGCAATGTGACATTGTGTCATCAGCTCTACAGTCCTCAATCTCTGTCCTGAGAGAGCTGGATCTGAGTAACAATGACCTGCAGGATTCAGGAGTAAAGCTGCTCTCAGATGGACTGAAGTGCCCAAACTGCCAGTTGGAGGCACTGAGGTTTGTCAGATTTGATCTTGGATATCACAAATGCTCAGAAATTGTTACATTTAACACACTGTTCAAAGAGGGCATTCCTGGTTCCAACAGCTAACTTATTTTTCCACTTGTAATTTTTTAATCAAATGGCTTAAAACAAATATTCTAGATGTCTACACTTTTTGCCTTTCTGAAATGTCCTTTCTCTAACAGTTTTAATAAACCAGATCTTCTCAAAATAGTCAAATTAAACGTTTTTTTTAAGATTTTACGTGTTTATTTGTAGTATAAATTGCAGAACTTCATGATGTTCAAATCCTTTTGACCTTTCCTTGGTAGCCTACATTAGGAAATCTTAAAATCTGTGATTTTAATGACCACATTTAGTAAAATAAGTTCCTGGATAAACTTCCATGTTAACATTCATTATAAATACACTGCTGCAAAAAGTACCTAAGAGAACAACTCTCTGAAACCTGGATAATTAATAACCAGTACTGCTGTAATAGATGATAGAAATCATTATAAAAGCTGTTAAAAGTATTAACAGGGACATTAATCAAGGCTAGGGTTACCATATACACCGTTCATACGGGACAAGTCCCAGCCAGGATTAATATTGCCTAGAATTTCCAGGTTTTGGCTATTTGCACTGTGCAGGTTGATTGTTGTGTAACATTCATGAGAGTTATAAAGAGCAGAGCAGATGGCTCAATATGCTTTCGGATCACTTTCACGTGTTTGTTCGTTCGACTTGAAGCATTGTGGCACACTTTGTTTTTGTTTTTTTATTTGTGCGCAGCGACGCTTCAAGTCAATTGAACAAACAAACACGTGCGCATAATTGTATCGCTTTGATCGTTCCCTCTAGATCTCACCTTCTCACACGCATCCCCACGATTGGTCGATTATGTACAATACCTGCATGTTATTGGTCAAACTGCTCTGGATGTTTTAGGCATTATTAAAATCCTGGCTGGGATGCATATGGTCACCCTAATCAAGGCACATAAATGGATCAACAAGAGTACACTGTAAACCGTTGGTTTAAAAAAACAGCAAAATTTTGACAGTAAAATACTGTTTTCCATTAAAACAGTAATATGCCATAAAACAATGCATTCTGGATAATTGTAATGTTTGAGAACGTAGGCTACTGCATTATATTGTGAATTAACCTTTTTGCTGTCACAGATTGTCCATGGCCCCAGCTTATTATTGTTTCACTTTCACAGCACGTTAAACATCACTCTCTTACTTGATCTGGACAATCTGTGCATCAATTGAAAGTTTAAAGACTCTAAAGTTTAAAGACAATGTTTGATAAAACATTCTATTAATTTTCCACTGATTTACGTGATCTGATGATAAATAGCCTCTCCCAGCTATTTGTGTGCTATATGTGTGCTCTTCAGTGCTCGCACTGTGTGTCAGACATACTTTAATTGGTCCTTCATCTTGTCAATCTTCAGAGTGTCATAACCGTACAGCGTCACATTGTGTAACATGGTTCGTGTACACTTTGTGGTTGATATCTGCCCACAACAACACTGATACACCGCTGTACCATGAAATATCCAAATAATAAACCCGCGATTACAATAGTAAAGCTTGGTATAAGATTTTCTTGAGATCTAGAGAATTTTTATAGAAAACATAGAAAATGTACATCTGAAATGCTAACTTGTGCAGCAATGTAAAAGGCTATAAATTGCATATTTTTACAAATGTAAACGACCAAATTCCACCCGTGATCGCAAAAGGAAGTTATTACAAACACTCGATCTGGGTTTAAAGTGAGTTTTGAGTAAAAGTGTACTAATCGTTTCATGAATTGTCTGATGTAGCTTAATGCTAATGTTAGCTCTAATGCTGCTAATAGCAGGTGTGGTTCTTCTTCATAATGCATTTTATTATAATTATTATTATTATTTACAGTGTAGTCTAATTGTTTTATTTAATCTTCTGTTTTGTAGATAATCTGACGTATGTGTGTGTTTGTGTTATGTATCAATTTATAGGTTGTCAGGCTGTATGGTGACAGAGGAAGGCTGTGGTTATTTGTCTTCAGCTCTGAGTTCAAACCCCTCACACCTGAGAGAGCTGGATCTGAGCTACAATCACCCAGGACAATCAGGAGTCCAGCTGCTCAAACACAAACTGCAGGATCTAAACTATAAACTGCAGATACTCAAGTATGTGGGGAAGTAGCAGGATTTTACACTAGATCAATAAAACTGATAATCAGTGTTGGGTGTTATATGTATACACGTACAGTACTGTGTGAACATTTCCGGCACTTACTGTAAAGTGAATATCTCTTAAAAATATATATTATATTATTAGCATAAAAACAAATAAAATCAGTGTTTGATGGCCACCTTTTGAGTTCTTGGATTAGGACCCATGGACCCATCCCACCCAGGTCATTTTCTTTTTTAATTGTTACATTCGGGCAGATGGTACAAGATCCTGAAAACTCTAACGAACAGACTAAAATAATTTCTATGTCAAAGCCATGCCTGTTTTAAATACTGAAATAACAGAGACAGAACATAATATGCAATGCTTTATATGAGTCATGTAACTTTCTGCTGAATGTTACATGTCTTGTGTATGTACGGTGTGTTTTTATTTTAGTTTCTGTTATTTATTAGATTTGTTTATTTTAATTTAGATTTATTTTATTAGATCATGCAACCAAATGACTGCATTTCAATTCTATTGTACTTGTACAATGACAGTAAAGACATTTAATTCAGTTTTGGTAAGACATTTTTGAAAAAACCATTTTGAAAAGTACCAGAACACATTTGATCTGGATTAACATAACACACTTTGCTTTTTCTGCCATAGTCGTTGCCTGGGTTGCATAAGTATGTGTGGGGTGGAGCTATTGAAATAGGGACGAGATCCTTTTGGGGGTAGGGGCGTGTTTGTTTTGGCTATTTGAAATATCAGTATCGTTTACCAGAAATTGCTCACCCCCCTTTAAATCTATACCTTGGTTGAAATTATGATATTTTGAGAATTTTTGAACTGTTCGAACAATTTATTTTGTGTTTAGTCACTTGGTCTTGAATTTATCTTCACTAAGTTATGGGTGTTGTTGGTTTTTTGAGCTGATGTGTCTTTGGTGCCTTTGTAGATATTAGTTTATTAGACTTTTAATAATAAATCATTTATCATAGTTTCTATTTGTCTCTTTCTAGGGTGGATAATGGAGAACATTTTAGAATCACACCTGGACTGAGAAAATGTAGGTTTTTCTCTGACACATTCATAGGCTCATGTTTGTTTGACTATATTATTAAGTA
The DNA here is from genome assembly GCF_963082965.1 of Carassius carassius. NCBI lineage: Eukaryota > Metazoa > Chordata > Actinopteri > Cypriniformes > Cyprinidae > Carassius > Carassius carassius. Next base: position 39,404,186 of record NC_081760.1, read on the forward strand.
CACTGCATGGACATCCACTGATTTTATAACAGGTTAATTATATTTTCTATAGCCTGACTCAACCCTTACCCCTAAACTTACCCCTCACAGAAACGTGTGCAAAACAATACACGTAAAAATATGTTTTGGCTAATTTATAAGTCGATTGTCATAATATTTCACTACACAAGGACATTTGGCTCTCACAAGTATAGTTAAACTAGTACACACACACACACACACACATACACACATACATACCCACACAGAGCTCTGAAACTGGCATATGTGTATCATTCTTGTTTTCAGATGCCTGTAATATCACACTGGATCCAAACACTGCACACACTCAACTTGTGTTGTCTGATGAGAAGAGGAAGATTATACATGTGACAGAACCACAGCCGTATCCTGATCATCCAGAGAGATTTGACAGCTGTGAGCAGGTTCTGTGTGTTGAGAGTCTGTCTGAACGCTGTTACTGGGAGGCTGAATGGACTGGGAAGGGTGCTGAAATAGTAGTGTCATATAAAGGCATCAGAAGGAAAGGAGTGAGTGATTGCTGGTTTGGATACAATGACAAATCCTGGAGTCTGTACTGCTGTGCTAATGAATTCACTATATGGCACAGTAATGTGAGCAATAATATACACTTCCCTTTATCCTCTAATAGAGTAGGAGTGTATGTGGATGTGTCGGCTGGCTCTCTGTCCTTCTACAGCGTCTCTGACACACACACACTCACACACTTACACACATTCAACACCACATTCACTGAACCCCTCTACGCTGGGTTTGCAGTTTATGCTGATTCTACAGTGTCTCTTTGTCAGGCTGAACAGCTTGCTGTGAGAAACAACTGAGACAAGCTCTCTCTTTTCCCGGTAGTCACATTTGTTCCTCTATTTTTTATATTAAACAACTAACGCAGTGCTTCAATCCTGGTCCTGGAGACCCACCACTCTGCACATTTTCTCCCTTACTTTATTCAGATCATCAGCTCACTAGGAAAGAGCTCCATTAACTGAACTTAATGTGTTAGATAAGAAAGACATTCAAAATGTGCATAGCAGTGATTCTTCAGGACCAGGATTGAAAAGCACTTAATTTAAAACAAAAAATTAAAGCTTTGTTGCTTTAGATTATAGGTCATCTTCATGTTAGTGTACATCTGAATGTTGTCCAGACTTGTTTGTTTTTACAAAATATATCTATAAAAAATACTATCACATTGAAAGAGTGTGTGTGTGCACATCCAGGATTTTGTGAGTGCATAGACACGAGATATTTTTGTTTTGTTGGAGACTCGTACAAATTGATGCTCGCTGGGATCTTGAGAATATAGATGATTGTTAATCCAGAAAGGAGAGTAAAGCTGAAGTATGTTTATTAATTTTTCAGGCCTGTCTGAGCAGAAACACTAGAGGAATGTTTTTGATGCCAGGACTGATTCATTTATTGCAGGGTTGCAAGTGTAAAAGTTAATAATCGTAATAATATCTGAGAAAACCATATATTGTTTTTTTTTGTTGTTGTTGTTGTTGTTGTTGTTGTTGCTACATCGACATATTATGTTACTGAGAATACTTTAATTTCCCCATGTTTTCTATTGGGTTTTTAAAACCATTTGGTCAAAGAACCTAAACATTTTCTTTCCTGTACTAACATGCTTTATTTAGGTGAAAATAAATGATCAATTACAGCTTTTATTCAAGTAAAAAATATATATTTCCAGTTGATGAATATTACTGACTTCATTAGGTAGCTGCAACTCTTTAATGTAACAGCTGCACAATTTAACACTAGGTTACTGGTTTTCTTCACACATGCAGTGTCTGTGCTGTTACATCTGCAAAGTTTAGCCTCAGATTAGTTCATTGAACATGACTGCATGCTAACAAACACACAGGATTTGAACAATACAATTAATATCTGAACATTCAACAGGGCTCTGTGTGGTGGGAAAAGCCCTGCTGACTGCACAGTTGTCTGTTACTCACTCAACGGTGTGGGGGTTCCCCATTTGATGCATTTGATGACTGCTTTTGACATCAATTAATGTGCAGCTCTAATACACTGTTTTGATGTTTAATATCTTTAAATTGGACGCTGTCTGTGGAACTGTCGAATTAACATCACATAATTCACCCATTTCTCCTGAATCACATGAAAGTAAGTGGCCAGTGAACTGGGAGAAAACAAAGTAAGCTTTATATTAACCGACACTGTGTGTGTATATGATAGGAATTAAATGTCAGATTATTACTGCTGCTTTCCATGGAAATTTGTGTATTTACCAAGCTATAAATGTCTTTTTTGTTGTTGTTGTTGCTAGTACTAGTGTCTGTGCATTTTAGAGTCTTTAAACAACTTAGCTTCCTCATATTTATCTGAGCTGCTTTCCTCACTTAACCCCGCTCGAGCTCTAAGATCTAGTAATCTTAGATTGCTCACTGTTCCTAGAGTCAAATTAAAGAAAAGGGGTGAATGTGCCTTCACTGTTGTAGGCCCTAAACCCTACCAGATCATGTTAGATCTACTGCTACTTTACAGGTTTTTAAATCTCTACTCAAAACACATTACTTCTCCATCGCTTACAATGTTACTTGTTACATCTCTGTACTCGATTTTCAATGACAATTCTGGTTTTATTTCTTACATGTTGTTATATATTTTAAATGTGGATATGATTTTAGTTTTTAGTTGTGATATATATTGATGCTCTATTTACCATTTTATTTTGATGCTGTAAATCACATTGGTCAGCTGCTGCTGTTGTAAATGGAGCTATATAAATAAATTGAACTTGAACTTAATTGAAATGTCGATTAAATGTCTGAAACTTAAAATCCACTTTATGTGGCTGAAAACACTGAACAGTTAAGGCTCTGGCTCAGCGCTAGCCTAAGCACATCAAAAGGTTTTTAAATTGAAATGGGGGGAGGGAGACAAAATGAACCTGGGGTGAACAAATCAGATTTGAGGAAGTAATGCTAAGACTGAATGTTAAAATGCAAACACCTGATTTCTTGTGGGTTTGCTACTGTTATAGGGGTAAGCATGCCAGGCAGATGTTGGATATGATGTAATAAACACACAGACAACAAATAAAATTGATAATAGGTGTATTAGATTTAGTGTGTGAATAATCAAGCACTGACAATAACCAGCTGTACTCGTGGTACCAAGGGGTCGCGAAATAAAATTCTGCTTAGGGGCCCATAAAGGCTGCTGGCCCTGATTAGTTATAGTGATAGTTTTGTCATGTTTCCTGCAGGAGAAGCTGGAGGCTTCAGTCAATGTGCTGAAACAGGATCTATAACCGTGACCTCATCAGTCAACCCTGTGAAACTGCTGCTGCTGATCACAACCAAGTGAGTCATGTTCACATTCTGTATTGCATCATATGCTTTATTTACACAACTATCAATATACAGGTAGAAAATGCAAGGCATGCTGGGTAATTGTCAGCACAACGATGTAAAGTAAAAGCTTAATTATAATCTTTGTGAGACTCTAAAACAATGACCAGGGGTGCGTTTCTCAAAAGCACTGTAAGGTAAGTTAATCAGAGAGAGCATTGGTGGCAATGGGTCTATGATTTACTTAGACTTACGATGCTTTTGTGAAACGCAGCCCAGGACAGTGTAAGTGCGACAGAGAGCATTTTAAGTTTGGAAAAAAAAAATAATCATAATATTCAACCACATCATGCAATATTCAGAAAGTTTTTTTTTTTTTTTTAATCTTATTATAGCCTCTCAATGACAAGTAACATATATAAGTTAGAAATCACCCCCACCTTTTATTTATTTGTTTATCTTATGTGCCCTTTTATTCTCAAGCTATTTGTCACAAAGGGCAAAACCATACAAAGCCATAAAACTGTAAAAGCTCTTACAGAACTTGCACACTTATAGTCAACTTCCATTTTCACCTCCACTGATTTATATTCTTCTTTATCATCTTCTTTTTCAGATTCATCATCTGCCAATCTTTCAATGCATTTGTCGGCATCAGCAAGTGAAGGGCAGTTTTCCCCATTTGAAAGGTCTACCTTTAGATCCAGTTCACAACAACTGAGGCTTGCCTTAAGCCTTCTCTTAGGGAAGGTCAGGACATCTTCAGTGTAAAAGACAAGGCTAACATGATCCCACACATAAAACTGATGTGTACACATGGGTTCTGCCACTGCTGTGTTTCCTCTGATTACCAGTTGGAAGTTGTGAGTTTCACAAATGGCTTGGGCTCTCCAGATGATTTGATGTCCATCATAAGCAACCCATGGGTTGTCTGTTAGCTTTGGGAATTGACTGAACTTCTCATTGAGGTCAGGGCTGTGAACAAGAACAACATACTCAATCTCCTGTCTGAAAAGTTTGGTCCCGTAGATCCGGAGAACTGGCTCTTGACCCTCACACTTCTGCTTCTTGTAGGCTTCCATCAGTTCAGTCAGAGGAAAGGTGAAGCGGAAGTTACCGTAGCGTGATAATTTGTTCAGGAACAAGGGTGATGTGGTGAAATCACTCAGAAACGGCGGATGAGCTGTTTTTTGTTCTTTGGTTATGTCTGGGAACAGTTTCTCGAGGTAACGCTCCTCAGCTGCTCTTATATCCGCTTCATTAATCTTCAGGCTCCACCATGAAAACGAATCTCTGTCAAGACCCATGAATCCCTCTGACTTCCAGATGCCCTCAAGCCTCGTCTTGTTAGTGACATGAGCCACTTCTGTGATGTGAAATTCAACAGGAGAAGGATAATCAGGGATGTCTTTCGGGAGATATGTTTTATTCATATATCGTTGTTTTAGCTCATCTTTTATTTTCAGGTCTTTTATTTCAATGTATTCCTTTTCACAGACATGTGGTATCGCTTTTCGGCCATTTTTTTTGGGGCTGAAGTTTGCCTGGGAAGATGAAGTACAGTTAGTTGAGGTATGTTTTGTTTTAGTCACCTTCACATTTTACTTCTAACTTCACAAATACACACTATGTGCATCCTGTATGGAAAACACTGAACAGTACTACAGGAGACACAACGTAAAGCACATTTAAGGAGGATTATAGCGATAGTATCAGCAATAATGTTTTATCATTACAAATCATTTACAAACATTACATATCTTTGTGTATAAAAATATTTAAAAATCAAGATCATATACAAAATATGTTTTCAATGTTTTGAAATACTTTGTTGTAAACTGTTGTTAACTGAACAAGCTATTTTCATATTCACATTTTATCAAAAAGTTGCAATACTATTAAAGATGACAGCTAGGTGCATTAAAAGCAGTATATTCAACACATCTTGGTTCTCACTATATGATCTAGATTTCTGTGTCGAATGTCGAATGTAAAGATTCGCCTACTTACTGCCATTGGTAGATGTTTATGTTCTGGAGAAAAGTGCGATGTTCTTCGTCTGTGTCTTGTGAAGACTGTGAGATGATCCTTCTTCTGCTGGTTTTTAAAGGCTTTCCCTCTGAAAACGTCACGCCTGTGAGGGCTGTTTCCTCACAAACGAAACTTTCTGCCCTAACTTAGCTCACGTAATCACACAGGAAACATTTTTAAGTTTCATTCTTAGCTCAAACAAAACAAATATAAAACTGATGAAGAGTAAATGAAGCAAAATAATGCATTATAAAACAAGCTTGACAAAATATAGGCAACAGACTAAAATTTGTACTAACACAGACAAAGAGAATCGGCTCATCTTAATCTCAATGTTTTTTTGTTTTTTTGTACAAACATGTAAAAGATTATTTAGGCAACAGATCATTGACAATCTTTACATGTCATTTCTCAGAAAATGTGTCCTAAGAAGCTGTGCGTCATTATGTGGTCATGAATCATTTCCTTTATCTTCAGCTATGACTCTGTTGGATTGTGGTTGGAAAATAGTTTGAGCAAACAGACAATACTGTCTTACAGTCACTCCGTCTACATTAGATTTTTAATGCAACATGACTTAACGTAATTGAAATCTGAGAGTCTTGTTTTCTTCTCTGTTAATTTAAAATGATATTTAGCATAATATGCTTTGTTCAGTGTATTTTGTATTTTAGCATGGTTCAGCTTTGTAAAAGAACTTTTCACAATGTTTTCAGTAAACATTGTTCAATTTCATAAAAGTATTTACAGAAACAAGACATACATGCATAATCACATCTAACATACTGCATCTGGATCCTCATTCATTCCTTTCGTCCAAAATCCATCCAACTGGTTTTAACAGGCTTCAGAAACTCTCTCTTTAGTGTATGAAAACAATTAATTAGTGGTTCATTAATCACAGCACACATTAAAGAAGCAGAGGAAGTAACACTCAACATAAAGGAAACTTTTATTAAAGTAAATCCTTCTTCCAGCATTACTGTTGATGTAATAGTGGTTCAGTCCTTGTAGAAAAGGTGTGTCTTTAACTGTTCTTTAACTGGAGCATTGGAGTGTGTTTTGGATTGAGGGCAAACCTATTACACAACCTTTGACCCCTGCAGACAGCTTCTGGGTTTCTCGTACAAAAGGATGACTACTGTGATGTCAAGACTAAATACTAGTGTAAATCCAGAGGTAGTGAGAGTAAAGCTTGAGGATTATGTTGAGGACACATTTGAGAAGAAACGCTGGAGGAAGGTGAGCTTTTCTGATGTCAGGAGTGATTCTCTTATTGCAGGATTTACTGAAGTGCCTGTCCCAGTGAACATTATCCTGAACAGAAACTATTGTTCCTGGAGAGGCGCAGTGTCTTGATGGCTGTTCATGTACTGTAATGGTTCGTATGAAAGTTAGCTGAGACAGACTACTGAAACCAAAGGGTTCCTGCACTGTTTACATCTGAATGTAATGGAGCTCACATGCTTAATGTAAATGTTGCAGGGCAGTTTCTATGCCACTCGTGCACCTTCATGCAATCAAGCCATCATTATTTTCTCTCAACTTTTAATTTTTAGCATGTTCTTACAATTGGTAATAATTCTATTCAGAATTTCAATTCCTTGATTTATAAAAAAAAAAAAAAAAAAAAAAAAAATTAAAATAATAATTATGGCAAAACGCTAAATTAGAATTAATCTATAAAATCGGAAAAATTTCCTAGCCCTAATATCTATAATGTACCAGAATCTTTAAGTATCTAATACATTTTTAATTCCACAAATTGTTCATTAGAGAAACTGAAGAAGAGGTGAAGGTGTATGATGCTGTTTAAACAAGGCATAATCTGCTGTCACACAATAAAGCACACGTTCTTAAAGAATAGGCTTTTGCCTCTTGAAGAAATAGTCTGCATGAATAACAAACACATTTTTATAAGCCAGTCATACTGTATGTGCTTGTGCTGATAATGATGTGATCAAGCATCTAACACTATTGATAATGAGTTGAGTGCGTGTCTGCAATGTCCATATTATGTCAAGTTTCATTATAATTTGTGTGTGAATCGTTTTTATGCAGCAATATCAGATTCAGTTTAATATTCAAAGAGAGTCAAGCTCTTCCCATTTGTTAAATCATCTACAAACCCAGATGCAGACGCATGAATGGGAGCAAAGAGACAAAGACATGGTAACAAATTAGAAAAGCTTTATTGATTATTTTATCAAACAAACAAGATAAGCAAAAGTTCTTATAGCAAGTCAGCTGAGGGGAAGATTTGTGCACATTGCACATACTGGATGGAGGTGACTCCAGAAATTTATGGTTAATATAGTAATATTGCTATAGTGTAGTATATAAGAAAGTTTTAATTAAGTGAAATCAGTAAAAAAAAAAAATATATATATATATATATATATATATATATATATATATATATATATATATATATATATATATATGTCCAAACCCCAGTCAGCAAAGATTTTTTTGTCTGGTACCCAAAACTGTACTAACAGTCTTTTATCAGCCAAGATTTTGACTGAGTAAAGCAGAGTTTATTGAATAATCATAGTAGCATATGATATGTTTCAATGCTCAGACTGAAACATCTGACCAGCCCAAATCCAACAAGTGTTATTATATCATGAATGTCCCTCTAATCTCTTATTCGTGAACATAAATATCCCTAGAAACCACACATCATAAGACTTAACAACAATGGAAAACAATATAAAGAATAATAATATGATATAAATGACTCATCAATCAAATGGCTGGTTTAAATGATTATTATAAATGATCATATGGCATAATAAAATGATTATAATTGAATGAATATAAAAGAAAGAAAATAAATCCACACCGATGTATGATGAAGAATCTTTTAAACCCTCAAAATACATACCTTCAGAGGCTGTTTTTTTTCTTATGCACTGACTTTTCAACCTGACTTTATTCATTGTTTTAGACTTCTTTTTTATTATTGTGAAATGTATGTAAATGTGTGTATATTTAGTTTGATAATGCCTCATTTGCATGTTTAAACAACATTTCAGAAAACTTGTAGATTAGAGCCCAGGGAACAGGTAAAATTTCTTTACAAGGGATGTCCTCTCAAAACACGGCAGTATTTTTTCCCGAATTGTGAATTGTGCGTCTTTCTCCATTCGTGAGGCGACCTGTAACAAAAGATCATATTTGAAGTGACAAGAAGCAAACTCATACTTCATTTTAACTGATCAGTGTACCTGGGGTGAATAAAATCAATTCACCCGGAATAAAGCACACTAATTTAAATAAGGTTTTCTTAATTTACCTTCCTGAACAACTCCATAATGTCATCTTTATGAGCGCTCTTACTGAGCTCATCCACTATGTAGCTGATGAAAAAACTTCCATCGACAGTACTCCTGTACGCATAGACTCCTGTAGAGATTATTCATTGTTAGGTCATTGCTTATTAAGGAAGAAACACTGGCCGTTTTAGATGAACATTCAAATGCTTTCATCAGTTCATCGTGGCAGTTTCTTCTTCAAAGTGTGACCAACCTCAAACTAATATTTTTAATGAAAATACAATGTTATTTTAATCGTGTCCACCTTTGAATATGAGCAAAATCAACAGGTTTGAGCAACAAATCTCATACCTGCAGTCAGTATCTTTTTATTATTTTTTTATTTTATTCAATTATGTATTTGGTTAGAGGACTCACCAGGGATGGTGGACATGAAGCAGACAAAGTCTTTCTCCTTGTGAACCCAGGAGTCTGATTCAGGCACACTGTCATGAACATACACACCTCCTTCATGGTCTGGACAGAGAAATGGTTAATTGTGAGATATTTACAGAAGACTTCACAATATTTCGGCATGCAAAGTGAAATAAATGAGGAAAACAAGAAATAAAAGAGAAACGAAAGTGAGTCATGCCGTACTTCCTCTGCAGGCCTGAATGAGAATAACCTTTGGTTTATCAATCAGAGCGGGACAGTTCTCCGAGTTCAGATGGGTGAAGATGTCCTCAATAAAGAAGTAATCAGTGGGGTGTTTATCTTCCTGATAATGGACACCTATAATTGCATCTTTATTTTGGATTCTGTTCCCATGGGACATGATAACCACAAAGGTGCTGTCCGAGTCTTTATGTTCATGACATTTAGAGAAGTCCTCGAATGCTCTCTTTATTGCCTGTAAATAAATAAACTATGTTTAGAAGAAATGCGTGCTATATATATATATATATATTACATTTAGATATAAATATGTGTTCACTAGAAATCTCCTAGCTCTAAATATACAGACTTTTGTCTTACTCACGTTTCCAGAGAGATTTCTGTGTTTCTCAACTGTGTAACCCAAAGCTGTCAGCAGCCAGTCCATGTTCGCCTCATCTATCTCTGCCCCTTTCCTGTCTCTTATGTAGTCGAATTTAATGTTGGTGATCAGCAGGGCTGAACCTTTCCTCTGAGACCTGCTCGTTGGCATATAAACCTATGAAAAAAAACATCAGATTTTTGCAGAACTTAAGCACATGCATGATGCAGGAAGGCAGGCTTCCAATAGCAGGACTATTGAATGTTTTATTTCCACACAAGTTTGAGGAAACAGAGATACTTGCATCATTTCCATTTTGTTCAAGAAGTGTGTTCTTAAGTTTCAGGCTGCATTTGGTAATACTGTTTGGTCTCTGCCAGTCAGCCTGGATGGGCTGCAGCTCCATAGGCTTAGGACCATCTATTGTGTCTTCCTTCACAGGCTGTGGAACTGAAGACACAGTATATTCACATTTCAAAGATATATTCAAAGAATCTAACATCATTTTATGTATACGTATTAGGGGTATAACGGTACGTAGAAATCACGGTTCGGTACGTACCCCGGTTTTAAAGTCACGGTTCGGTTCATTTTCGGTACAGTAAGGGAAAGAAATGCAAACATTAAACTGCAGGTTGTTTATTACTATAAACTTTTTTTTTTAACAATTTCAGTTTTTAGACCTGCTCAGATTTCGTTATTGCGTTGGACCGATCGGAATTAAGAGCAAAGGTCTGTTTAAATGCCGACAGGAGCTGCGTTTGAATTACAATCGTTTTTTCCTAGTTGTAGTGATGTTCACACTCACGTGATGCCTTTTAAAAACCTTAGGCCGGTGACACACTGGCATATTGCACCTGTCAAACAGTCTATTTTGCCGTCAATACTGTTGATGGTGTCCTTTATCAGTAGGCTTTATATTTATGCTCAACATGAAGTATAGATATTGTTGTAGTGAAGACAAGATCCTGGTCTGTCGGCGGTCTCCCTCTATGTCACCAACAGCAGCAGCAGCAGCAGCGCGCCAGCGCCGCGTCAGGCACGATTCTGGTGTGTAAAGACACAGAAAACGCGAAGCAGGTGTCACGCAACTGACACGCAGCAGAAACGCCACGCTCACGCCACGCAGCCAGTGTGTCACCGGCCTTAGAATCAGCTGCAGGGCAGGATTTGCGCTGAACACGGAGACTTCCGCCACTTAATATGTTCGTTTGGAAACACGAAAATGTACTTATGTTCTATGTTCCGCATACAAAATATTGCATTCGGTCATTCGGTACACACGTGCACCGTACCGAAAGCCCTGTACCGAAACGGTCCGGTACGAATACACATACCGTTACACCCATAGTATGTATATCTTTATTATTTGAAAAGATGGCTACTATATATATGCTTAAGAAATATGAAATCTTAAAGGTCTCCAACCTTTAAGTTTGAGTTCAAGCTTCTTTGCAAGCTCGTTTTGTTTCATTTTGCGTAGTGCTTGGACTGCGATCTTCCCAGCATCATCGTCGTAATGCTGTACCATGCAGTCCACCACATCCTCACGCTCAGGATTCTGAAGCTTTGCTTTCGGAATCGGATCAGTGCCTTGTATGACCCCATTGCACAGATGCCAGATGAATTGTTTGAGCTCTTTATCCACAAGATGCTCAAGTGCCTCAGTCATCACACTTTTGGTGTCCATTTCGTGTCACTAGGAGAAATAAAGTCAAAACAGTCTTGACTGTGCTATTGAAGCAGTTCACAAAACTATTTAATGTTTATGGTGTGATTTGTTTAGATTCAAAGTAATTTATTTATATATCTAGTTAATCAAATAATATATTTGTTTACATATTTAATTAAAAAAGAACAACAACAACAAAATAAAAATACAAGCAGGGTCTATAATGAATCGAATTAGCAGTTAAGATTAGTTTGCAATTAAAGCAAGCTCATACTTCAGAGTTCATATAAGGTCTGTCTTGAAAACTTTATAAAGGTCTGTCCGATTCTCTTCTATATTTGAGATTGGTTCTAACGACACAGTGTGCTCACCCAAACAATTAACAATGACACTAACATTAGTGTTGTCATTCTACATCACAATTGTTCTCTAAAGTCCAGGTACAATTAAGTGTGCTGGAATATTGTTTAGTAATTGTTTAGCAGCAGGGTGAGGACAGGCAAACTGGTGAAATTATTGCAAATACAGAGGGCAGAGACTTCAGTGCTATTTAAATCCAGCCTGTGGAAATGAGCGTGACAAAAAGGTTTCTCAATGGTGAAAGGAGTGTTACTGTGTTGGTCAATCAGCGATAAACATTAAACTTTGAATCATTATGCTGCAACAGAAGGGGGCGTTAATGCGCCAATAACCTGGATGCTAATCGCCTTTAAACTGGAAGGAAGACGTGGTGACATTCATCATGTGTTTATCTTTGCTTTATATACCAGCTTGTTACAATACGATCATAATTTATTTATTTTGTGTTGTATCTTGCAGCTCTAGTTATTTATATTTAGTTTATTATTGTTGACAAATTTGGTAGTCTGTATCGATGTCCGTTTTGTGCAGCAGTGTTTATAAACCATGTTAAAGATTTACTCATTTGCATAGCCACAGACGACGTGCGATTCATCATGAACGTAAGTAACGTTACGAGTTTAGTTGTGCTATGCATGTTACATGACAGATTTTCTGAAGAAAGGGAAACATAAACAGTGATAAAGGCAACATATTAAATGTAATTGAATCAGATTTACTTTTTTTTTGAGTGGGTTAAAATGACCATTTCTATCTGAGATTTGGAGCCAAACTACTGATTGTTTTTTCAGTTCTGCACTGTATGTAACTACACTATCTGAGCCAAAGAGGATGAAACAGAATCTAAAGACATTTAAAAAGCATTTTATTTTTCTTCTTATTATTTATTTTATTTTATTTGTTTATGTAGGGGGACCCGGCTACACCTTTCCTATCATACACCTGATGGATACTGACTGTAAAATGTCAGTCATAGTTCGAGAGCTCAGTGTGGTGACAGAAGATGGAATAGATGTGTGTCAGTGCACCAGCCTTGATGAAGCTTCATAACAGCCTTCTGGATGTGTTTTGTGTTCAACATTGCATATCCACCACACCTGAGAAAGACACTGACTTTCCTTCAGAGGCACATTGTCAACATTAGAAGATGAGACAAGCACTGTCAGTAACTTTACTCTGAATGATTTGCCTCTTGTATTAGATCCTCATGCCTTGACTGTACCATCGCCCAAAGTGCACTCGAAGGACATTCACTCTTTTGAAGTTAATCCAACATGTTGTACATGCATGTAATAGCAACCCGAGCAGTCACAAGGAGGATCGATAGCAAAGCTGGTGTCCAAAGGGTTGTTTATTTAAGGTGCGCAAAATATGCAAATAAACAGGTATAAGAGCTCTAAACAAAGATTGTAATAAAAACTGTCTAAAACTAGAACTGCAAGTACTAAAAACAGTACCAACTCCCCTCTGCAACATCGAGGTTGGAGTTTCCCTTGCTACACAGCACAACAATCTTGTCTAAACTCTCTGTTCACCACCAAGTTCTAGTGGTGGCCATCTTAAATTCACTTTTTTTCCTGCTCCACCCAAATTGGAACATACCATTTTTTATAAAAACTCCTGACTTTGACCTATACTAAATTTGACATCTTTTATATATATGAGATTTAGAAACGAGTTTAAGTGAATGAATACAAATAATAAGACATTTAAAAAGAGAACAAATGAAGCAAATCATTTGCACCAAGATTAACAGTGAAACTCGTGATGGTAGACATTTTCAAAGTCTCTCCATCACAATGCACATGAACCAAATATTAGTATAATCTGTGATATAGATGAGTGCCAATCACCTTTTTGCGATTCCATTCTTTCAGGAACCATGCACAGGAAGCATATGTACTTTTGGTACTCAGTGAAGAGTCAGTAGTACAGGTGTATTATAATATAATGGAGAAGGGTCTGGCTGCAGACGTGCACTTTCAGACTCTTGCGCTTCTTTTTTTATTGGATATGTTATTCTACTTATTGGTTACTTCTTGTTTGAATCTCTCAACATTTGTTTTTCTCTTGTGTAGGTATGGTTGACTGGAAGTCTGTCAGTCCAGATGTGAGGAAGACACACAGAGTGGAGCTGGGGCTCAGCAGATGTGTGATGCTGTAGCTACTGTGGTCTTCACAGCTTTCTATTCAGACGAAGAGTTTGCTGGATTCTGTTCTATGGACTGCTACTACAGAATGAATTAATGAATGAGTGGTTTATCTATCTATCTATCTATCTATCTATCTATCTATCTATATATATATATATATATATATATATATATATATATATATATATATATATATATATATATATATATATCACTTGAATTGACAACTGAAACTGAAAGCTAAATAAATGTTTTAGTGGATAATGCTGTGTCTGTGACTAAACTCTTCTGACTAAGGTTTTAATTTGATAATTTAGTGGTTTTGTCGACTATATCTTTTTTTCAATCAGGCAAAATCTAGTTTTCTAGGGTAACACTTTACAATAAAGTTTAATTAGTTAACACTGATGTATTGCCGAACATTAACTATGAGCAATACATTTGATACAGTATTTATTAAACTTTGTTGGTTAATAAAAATACAGCTGTTCTTGTTAGTTCACTAATGTTAACTAATACAGCTTTTTACTTTAACTTTAGAACAGCAAGTGCGACTAACCGTGTTAAGAAACGTTTGTATTCTCAAAAATAATTGTAATCTGTTTTTGATTATTGATAAGCTAAGACCTAAACATGCGGTCGGGATGACGTCAGTAAGGCTTTTTGAAGGTACTTTCGAAAGTAATTTAAAATAATATCCTTTACATCATTAGCGCTGTTTTTACCTTGGATGAATTTCATTTGGTTTCATAGGATTTTGTGTTTCATTTATTGCTTTCTATTAATCTATAGGCGATACCTATATATATATTTAGACCAAAATCATTTTTTGCACCAGGCTGTAAACATGTTTTTTTCCTGCTGTAAAGTTGGTCATTTTAAAATGGGGAGTCTATGGGACTGACTCTGTTCTGCAGCCAGTTTTAGTCACTTCCTTATTGGCCTCACGAGAGAGAGCGGGAGGTTGGCGCTCGAGTCACACCCATGGACCGTTGGCTGAAAGTCGGATGTATAGTTTCGAAGAATTTTTATACAGGATTTCCGGGAGACGTGTATCGCGTTCTTTTGCTTTCTACAGTCGCTATTCTAGTTTTTGCATTAAAGCCTTGGGCGCCGTTTTATTTATTCTTAATTTCTGACCATCACTGTGTGCTTCTGCAAACATTATACTATTGCATATTATATTTGTGCACCAGGGAACCGCTATCAATATGCAGAGTATTTTTTATCCGCTCGTGTTGGATGCATGCACGGAATACTGTGACCGCAGGTAGATTGTCTCTCCTGGGTTAAAGGTTTGAATTGTAGGGATGGAAATAACATACTTTGAGTTTAAATATTTGGGATATGATCATTGTGCTACTAAGGAGGCTATTTTAACCCCCTCAAACCCAACAATAACGCAACCAGTAAATTTGCCATCTTATATGGCATGTATAGGCCTACTTAACTCTCAAAATTAAAATCCTTTATTCCTTGATTCAATTTTTTTTTATGTTTATTACTGTGAAGTTGTTGTTAGCTATCAGTATTGTATAAAGCACTGTATAAAACAAATGTGACTACTTACAATTCTGGTTGAAGAAAGTTTCTGTGTACAGTCTGCACTCGGTTGTTTCTTTGTTTAGAGGTTTACTTTCTGTTAAGATGTAAAGCCTCTGTCAAATATGGTAGTGCGAAGGGGAGGAGCTCTGAAATTTAAACTTATGCAAAAGTGGTCATATTTCCGTAAATCAGGTCTCATTCCCACCTATAGTACGGGGCAGGTTGTAACAATGGAACTATTTGCGTTTGACAAGAACTCGTGATTGTGTAACTACAAGTCCACGTGAGTTTTAGGAGGAGAGTTTTTTTTGCATTTATTTAAGCATCACAGAGACTTTATATTAGAAAGCCAGCATTTTAATATAATAATGCCACATCTGTCAGCTTCTCACCCACACTGTAACACGTGTAGATATAACAATATACCTACAATTTACTCTTGAATGGACAAAGTTAAATATTGCAACTTACCCCATAAGAGATCACAATTACAACGTTCAAAATACTGGTGAAAATTATGATTCTTTCAAGAGATTCGTTCATTTTTAGTTCGTTCACCATAATGATCCGTTCAGAATCGTTCACTGATTCGTTCAGTGATCATTTTTTCGTAATACACAAAATATGCCAGCAGGTGGCAAAAAAGGTGTATTATGTGTTATGTCTTTAGTCAACGAACGTATTCACTTATTATAAAAACTGACCTGACTTTATACAAATGTGTGTATAATCGCATTCAATATATAAAGTCTAATTAAGTTATTCAGATGAACAAAGCACGAGGTTTTCTTGCCTAATTAGCATTTTAACTGTTTGATCAGATAGGTTGTATATTATATATTCACATTCATAAATCGGGGATTAAACGTGGAGTTGCTAAATATCAAAACAAGCGTATGTGCACAGTACAGTACTTAACTGCGTTTTGCATTTTCCGAGATTGACATGCTAAATGCCTGGCAGACTAACCCGGTTTACTCTCATTCATTTCATTTCGTTCACGAACGAGATAAGCTATGTGCCAGTTCATTTCATTCACGAACGACATGTATCAGCTCATTCAACTCATTCACGAACGACATGGGTATGAGTTCAGTCATTTCATTCACGAACGACATGTATCAGCTCATTCAACTCATTCACGAACGACATGTGTATCAGTTCAGTCATTTCATTCACGAACGACATGTATCAGTTCAGTCATTTCATTCACGAACGACATGTATCAGCTCATTCAACTCATTCACGAACGACATGTGTATCAGTTCAGTCATTTCATTCACGAACGACATGTATCAGTTCAGTCATTTCGTTCACGAACGACATGTATCAGTTCAGTCATTTCATTCACGAACGACATGTATCGGCTCATTCAACTCATTCACGAACGACATGTGTATCAGTTTATTCATTTCGTTCACAAACGACATGTATCAGCTCATTCAACTCATTCACGAACGACATGTGTATCAGTTTATTCATTTCGTTCACAAACGACATGTATCGGCTCATTCAACTCATTCACGAACGACATGGGTACCAGTTCAGTCATTTCATTCACGAACGATAAGACCTCCAGATCTAGTTCAGACTCATATGAAACTCGTTCATTAAGGGCGTATTCGTTCACTACATTCAACAAATCACATGCTCTGTCACATCTCATACTCGAAGGCTATTGGCTCGAGGTTGAGTAATTCTTTGACAGGATGAAATGGTTGTTACCCGGTTCACTGAGCTGCGCATGCGCTGCTTATAGCGCCGCGCTGCTGTGGAGGGAGGAACTTCACTGAACGAGAAGTATGAGTCAGTGGATTACGTGAACGAGAACGATTCGTTCACATAAAAGATTCGTTCAAAAAGAACGATTCGTTCACCTAAAAGATTCGTTCAAAAAGAACGATTCGTTCATGAACGACACATCACTAGTTCAAAATAATTTCTTAAATATAATTTTCTGACTTCTTTAATTTATTTGTACACAGACAGAGTATTCAAAAGGTTAAATTAGTTGTATAAAAACAAAGAATGGTACATTTATTTAGTTTTCTAACAAGTAATAATCATGTTTTGGTTAATTATTGCAATACATCTGAACTACAAAATATTAATTTAATCAAAATCAAGGCACTAAATTTTAATAATAGCGCATCTCTTAACTTCTGTGAATGTTCACTGATGTAAGGCCAGTGGCATAAACATAGCCACTATATGTTAAGCCCAGTGGTGGGAGGTAACGAATTACAACCTTCAGGTTACTGTAATTAAGTAGTTTTTTTTCGGGTACTTGTGCTATTTTATGGAAGGCCTTTTCAGCATAAAAATGTTCCAGCATTACTCATCGTAATTATATTTTTACTAGTAACAAATTAAAGAGCTCTATAATTTAATTTGTACTAGTAACAATTACAATTATAGAGCTCTATAATTAAATGTTTACTAGTAACAATTATGATTGTAGAGCTCTCTAATTGAATTATAGAGCTCTGCAATTGTATTCTTACTAGTAACAACTGAATTAGAGAGCTCTATAATTCAGTTTTTACTAGTAACAATTCCAATTAGAGAGCTCTACAATTCATTTATTACTAGTAAGAATTCAATTGCACTAGAGAGCTCTCTAATTCAATTGTTACTACACTGTAAAACCCGACAAGTAAACTTAACTCAAACTGTTTGAGTAAACAGATTGCTTTGATTTAAACCATGTAAGTTTTGAAACTTTTCATTCAAGTAATTAAGTGATTAACTGAGTGATAATTGAGAATTAGTGATGAACAGCTGCTGTTAACAAACAGAATCACTGAAGAAAAGAGAAACACAAGAACTACTACAACTGACTTCAGACACAGCCTTAGATGAAATCAACTGAAATAAAATACATGAAATCTCTCAAGATCTGATTAAACAACCCCACAAACAGCATCACCAGCTGCACTTATTAATAACCAGACTGACTTTATTTCTGTCAGACGTCTACAGAAGATCTTATTGAGAATGAACTAAGGTTTAGATGTTGATTTATTGTTTCATTTGAAGTAACCATGTTAGAGATCAGTGTTTGCTTTAGTTGGGCTCTTGACCCTTGACTTCTGTCTTAGTCTTATCTCTGGCTGTTATAACCATGTGTTTCTAAAACACATTTGTTGTAATTCAAAAGCCCAGAAGAAATGCCATCAGGTGTTAACCTGTACCTAGGTGTAGGTTGTTATACTTTATATTGGTGATGAGAATCATAAATTATTGAACTGTACGGAGTCTAATCTCTGATGGAAATGCCCTTTTAGTGTTTGTAGGTCCCGCATAAATACATGAATATCAGTGAAACTATGGATTATCTGAAGCTGTGGTGCCATGCCATCAAAATCACATAATCTCTCAAATGTCCAGTCTGTAGCAATTATCAGAAAGGAGGGACCTTGTGTGAAAGCCACCCAAAGTGTTTTGACAAACTTGATATTAAGGAGTATAAATTAATTTTAAATATTTACAGTGTTTATGTTATGCAATAATAGAATGATTGTGTTTGTTGTTTAGTACAATAGAAAACATTAGGCCAAATAGTCTCAAACTTTTTTATAAATTGTGACTCGAGGTTAAATCTAGCATAAAGTTTGTTCAAGTTTTTTTTTTTTTTTCTTCTTTTTTTTTCTCCAGGTTGCAAGATTTTATATTTTGCCTTCAAATAAGCTTATGCCTGTTGTGGTTGCATGTGTTTATTGTTAAGTAAAATGAACAAGAGAACAGTGATGAATTCTGACTGTGCATTTAACTCTTTTATATAAAAAATATATATTATATATAATAACCTAGCCTATGAAAATAGTTGGCTAATGTATTTGTAATAAATGCATAAAAACTATCATATTGTATTATTTGTCTGATGATGTTCAATTATCAATCAATCCATCCATAACCAAGAGAATTACTAGACGATTTTCATTATTATTATTATTACTATATATCATCATTATCATAGATTTTGGACTTTTATCATAGACTTTTCAGTGTCCCACATTAGGAAGCACCATATTGTTTTTAGACAACTTGCACTAAGAGCACTAATATGTCTATAATTTCTTTTATGAATGTGTTATCTGCATTTTCTCTTTTTATTTTATAAGGAGACATCCTGGGGATTTTAAAATGGTATTGTGTTTGAATTTAATGTTTTGGCTACAAATCGCAATATGTCACAGAAGTCTTAAATGCAAAAAATGTCCCACAATAGGGCATTTCACCCCACCATAATAAAATGAAACGTACATTACCAAATTCCTGTACTTAGCTTTTTTATTGTTTAAAAGCTTTGTTTTTTTTTACAAATGACAGAAATTTTGTTACATGTTTTTAAAATGTAGGAAAATTTATTATTTATTAATTGATGTCGGAACTCGTTTTTTCTCAATTATGGATTGGGTAAACTCTGGTCCACACTCCAATACAGCAGGTGGCGAAAATGTACCTTAACGTACAATAATTATCGTATTTGTATCAATAATGAAAAAAATCCCGTAATGTACGATAATTTCAGAATTTTATAAAAAAAATTATATGATGGTAGTTGCAGTCATAGGGCTTCTTCACTCATCGAAATCGGCTCATTACAGACACTCTAAATGCGTTCGTGTGCACCTCAGAGTGTGTTAAAAATGCAGGAGGGTGCCCTGCTTCAAACCAACAAGCACTAGTTGCGGTCCATGACAGCAAGAACCCTTTCAACATCTGGCAACACGCAGTCTTCCAATGACAGCGGCTCAGATGTGGAGTTAACTGCACCATGCCACAACAGCTAAATTCCTTCTACACTGGACGCGACAAAGCAATTGTTTAAAATAATTTTAATGTTTTAATATGCGCCGCGACGCAGAAAGTCACTGAAAATAATGGGATAGTATTTTGTCGCACTGCTTCCTTCCAACCATATGCCTAGTTATCTTTTGTGGTAATTTGCAGGTCGTGTCAAAATGTTGTTGGTTTGACTCGTGTACGATAATTTTCTTCCAAATACGATAATTTTGAACTTCTGGTACGATACTTGGATATTTCCAATCTGGCAACTCTGGGCGGCATGCTGTAGAGTATGTTAAAGGAGTGAGATTGTCTACTTAATAATGGATGCGTTGGCTGTGATGAATGCAGTCCGAAGAAAGGTTTTATCCATTAAAAGAAATGATCTTCGAGGGAACTGCAATGCTAATGATTCACGAGTCATTGACTCACTGCTTAATAATGTCCAAAGAATCAGCCACAATGAACCTGATCAATACAGGGAAGTTTTTGACAGTCTAGTGGCATTACAGGCAGCCATTACGTCCAGACATCAACAAGCTGTCTCTATCTCAGCACCAGTCATACGAACAGGGAAGTCAAACTGTCAGTAGGGACCTCTGTTATTGTCTGTGTTTAATAGAAGTTGTCTCATTTTAAACGAATAGTTCACCCAATAATAAGAATTATGTCATGGTTTTCTCCTGTTGCTGTATGATTTTTGTATGCTGTATGATTTTTTTTTCTGATAAACACAAAAAGATATTTTAATAAATGATGGTAAGCACACAGCTGATGGCAGCCATTGACTGTCATAGTAGGAAAACAAACGCAATAGAGTTCATTTATCACAATACTTCTATAATATTTGTTTTCCTACTATGGAAGTAAATGGTTACAATCAGCTGTGTGCTTACAATCATTTATCAAAAGATCTTCTTTATCATCACAATACTTCCATAATATTTGTTTTTACAATAGGTTCAAGGGGTAGGCCCAGCTTGAACGTGACAAGGGAACAATTGGGGCTGTTGTTAAAGCATGGTTTTAAAGCCAAGGCCATGGCAAGAATGCTGGGATGCTCAACCTCGTACATGTACCACAAACTGCAGGCTCTAGGAATACGAATGAGGGATCAATTTACACAGATTGATGACAATGTTCTAGAGCAACATGTACAAAGGCTTCATCAGCAGTATCCTAAATCAGGTTATAAGGTATGTCTGGATATCTACAGTATGACGTGTCAAATTTTGTTATTTATTTTAAAATACAGAGTAACTTTACGAGATATTCTGTAAAATTGCATCCATGTTTATAATGTATACCTATCTTGGACTCATCATTAGAGTGGCAGATTCTTATTCTTCTTGATCAGAATCAGAATGAGTTTTATTTGCCGGGTGTGCACAAGCGCACAAGTAATTTGTTGTGGTTTTCAGGAGCTCTTGGTACATACATACATATGAAATGAGAAAAGAAAGAACATTTTAAAAAGTAAAATTAAGTAATAACAAATAAATAAGTAAATAAAATTAATAGTAATACTAATGTGGTATACATCTGCATGCAACAGAATGTAGATTTGTATCATGCAGATTTGTATTGTATATACAGCAGGATGAATAGAATGTATACTAGTAAACTTTAAAATAATATTCTTTACCTCTGTGATGTTTGTGTGTTGTCTTCTGGTTCTGGTGATCCTGATTCCTAAAAAAAATATTGCCATTGAATACACTGTAAACAGTATATAGGCTACAGTATAATCACATTGACTTTACTAGTCAAGATGAAGAAGTAAAAACAAAGAAAACGTTTTTACAGTGAAATTATAATAACACCTTTATATAGCTTGACATACCTGATACATCTCAGCCAATGGTATGACATACAATCTGCTTTTTCCAATGGCCATCTTGAGCTCCATAACAGAGGCAACTTGAACTTTTTGTAGTTTCTTGCCTCTGTCAGCTCTGGCCAATTCAAAGCCTACCAAGTTCATGCTTACTTGTGGGTAGCACTGACAAATATAATGGTTAAATTCAGCTAGACTCCAATTGAGCTGAATTATGGAAAACTTTTGTTGCTCCATTTCATGCACTGGCCTCCCTATTAAAAATATTTTTAATATTTAAGAAGAGTTGATTCTTCTCCCCCACCTCTTTACACTCTACAAGGTAATTCTATAGAACTGGTCTCCTCTTACAAATATCTAGGGTTTGTGTTGGAAGAGGACTTATCATTCAAGTTACATGTTAAACAACTGTTGTCTAAGTTAAGGTTGCAGCTGGGGTTTTATTTTCGGAATAGTGCTTGTTTTTCACAGTCAGCCAGGAGAAAGTTGGTGGAATCTACTTTCTTACCTATCTTAGATTATGGAGATGTTTTTTACAGAAATACCACTAAAGCTCTCTTACAATCATTAGATTCTGTTTATCACTCTGCTCTAAGATTTATAACTTGCACAAAATATCACACTCATCATTGTGCACTGTATGAAATGGTAGGTTGGCCTTCACTTCATATAAGAAGGTACAAGCACTGGCTCATACTTGTGTACAAGGCATTAGTTGGCCAGCTTCCTCAATATATGAATAGTTTAATAACTTTTAATAGTCAAGGGTATAATCTACGTTCAAGTAGATATATTCTTTTAAATGTTCCTTTAATGAAGACAGAGTTTGGAAAAACTGCTTTTATTTATAGCGCATCAGCTGCTTGGAATGAGATCCAAAGATCATTGAAACTTGATGTACTTATTTCAATGAATGAGTTCAAGTTATATCTCAACCAAACATTCAAATCTGTCTGCACCTGCACTTAACGTTTAATCTTGCTTTATTGCTGTATATGTGTGTGTTGTGTAATCTGTTTTATGTATTTATGTATATTGTGTGCTGCTACCTTGGCCAGGGCTCACTTGTAAATGAGATATTTATCTCAATGTGATTATCTCCCTGGTTAAATAAATAAAGGTAAAAAGGTAAAAGTTTAGGCATGTTCCAGGCTAAAAGAAATCTGACAGATATAAATAAAACTGGTGTGGACAACATTGAGGTAAATATCATAATCATTATATAAATTTTTAGAGAGTAACAGAAAGGCTACAGCTTAAGTGTTAACAACAAGAGTTAACAAAGAAGTAAACTGATTGTTGCTGATATTGTTACATAACCAAACAAGTCATTAGGGCTGCTCAATTAATTGAGAAACTAATTGGGATTGCAATTACAGGTGAAACAATTACATAATTGTCAAACACCTCAATTACAGCAGTCATTTTGCACGATTTTTTGTGCGTTTCAGGAGTATGTTTGGGCACCATATACAGTGATGAATCAGAGATTTTAAAATGATAAAACAGGTTGATGTGTCCTTTTGAAATTCAATTTGGATTTTTAACTAACAACTGAACTCCCATAACTATTTGTTATTTACATTATATTATTTAGTTTTGAATGTTTCTAAATTTACCATACAAACTGTTTCTTAGAAAGATACAAAACATTTGAAAATGTTAATGTAAAATCTATTTTTCGGCAACAATTATCACAATTACAATATTGATGTGAATAATCTACAATTATGGTGAATCGAGCAGCCATACAAGTCATGAAATAAAAAAAATCATAAAAGAGTTTACCTAATCCATTTTGTGACAGCCGAACACGCTCATTAGCTGAAGGAAATTTGGAGACACCAGGTCCTGGAAGTAAAAATATGCTGACATGCCACGTTGGTCTCACTCCTGGCTGACCTATTGCAACATGAAAAGTAAACTACATAATTTCAGAGTGTCATTAATACATTCAGTTAAAGCACACAATCTCTGGATGAATTGATGATTAATTAATTCATTTGAATGAATTTATTTAACAGAAAGGAGGAATCATCAAACATTTGTATTCTGTCTAAATTGTTTATATAATGTAGCCTAAGTGTTAAGTTAAACTTGACTTGTAACACAAATCATTTAATGGGCTTGTTTTCGGATATAAATTTTCTTTGAAGCCTTTTGGTAACGTGGAAACACGCAAGTCTGTTTAATTGTGATTTGTTATGTTTGGGTGCTCCGTGGGGAGGGGGGTTCGATGGGGTAACATGTTTAATATTAATGACAGCAAAGCCACTGGTGTGTTTCACTAATGTGTGTCACTATTTTAAAAAGAACATTTGGGGGTGGTGTCCCTGACAGGGATTAGCTTAAACCAGGACTAGGCCTGAGCGAGACCTTCAGCCTATGTGCTGGGGCTTAACTCTCTGTCTATGTAACGTTAGCAGTTCAGAAATTTGCAACATTGGACACGCTTTCTTGCCTTGGTGCAGGCGCTTGATATGTGCAGATACGCTTGCACGGTTATGAACGAGAGAGACGGAGACAGAGCGAGAGGTTACACTTTATCAGGCATTAACGTTATACAGAGGTCAAACGAAAAGACATTTCTCAAAGCAGTATGGTATACAGATCGGCCGAAATTAAACACATAACCGGCCGTTTCTGATTTATGGCCGGGTCAATTGGTGCATCTCTAGTAATCATGACGAGACTCATTTAGTGATTTTGCATACCTTCACTTTGGGATCTACGAAATAACTGCCTTGTTGATGACAAAATGTTGGGTTCCCCTGACCGCTGCAACTCTTGGCGCACACGGGAAACTGCACTTAAAACTCGATCAAAGGCAGATATTGCAGACTGCTACCCTGCCTCTCCACCGTGTACAACCCGAATTCCGGAAAAGTTGGGACGTTTTTTAAATTTTAATAAAATGAAAACTAAAAGACTTTCAAATCACATGAGCCAATATTTTATTCACAATAGAACATAGATAACATAGCAACTGTTTAAACTGAGAAAGTTTACAATTTTATGCACAAAATGAGCTCATTTCAATTTTGATTTCTGCTACAGGTCTCAAAATAGTTGGGACGGGGCATGTTTACCATGGTGTAGCATCTCCTTTTCTTTTCAAAACAGTTTGAAGATGTCTGGGCATTGAGGCTATGAGTTGCTGGAGTTTTGCTGTTGGAATTTGGTCCCATTCTTGCCTTATATAGATTTCCAGCTGCTGAAGAGTTCGTGGTCGTCTTTGACGTATTTTTCGTTTAATGATGCGCCAAATGTTCTCTATAGGTGAAAGATCTGGACTGTAGGCAGGCCAGGTTAGCACCCGGACTCTTCTACGATGAAGCCATGCTGTTGTTATAGCTGCAGTATGTGGTTTTGCATTGTCCTGCTGAAATAAACAAGGCCTTCCCTGAAATAGACGTTGTTTGGAGGGAAGCATATGTTGCTCTAAAACCTTTATATACCTTTCAGCATTCACAGAGCCTTCCAAAACATGCAAGCTGCCCATACCGTATACACTTATGCACCCCCATACCATCAGAGATGCTGGCTTTTGAACTGAACGCTGATAACATGCTGGAAGGTCTCCCTCCTCTTTAGCCCGGAGGACACGGCGTCCGGGATTTCCAACAAGAATGTCAAATTTGGACTCGTCTGCCCATAAAACACTATTCCACTTTGAAATAGTCAATTTTAAATGAGCCTTGGCCCACAGGACACGACGGCGCTTCTGGACCATGTTGACATATGGCTTCCTTTTTGCATGATAGAGCTTTAGTTGGCATCTGCTGATGGCACGGCGGATTGTGTTTACCGACAGTGGTTTCTGAAAGTATTCCTGGGCCCATTTAGTAATGTCATTGACACAATCATGCCGATGAGTGATGCAGTGTCGTCTGAGAGCCCGAAGACCACGGGCATCCAATAAAGGTCTCCGGCCTTGTCCCTTACGCACAGAGATTTCTCCAGTTTCTCTGAATCTTTTGATGATGTTATGCACTGTAGATGATGAGATTTGCAAAGCCTTTGCAATTTGACGTTGAGGAACATTGTTTTTAAAGTTTTCCACAATTTTTTTACGCAGTCTTTCACAGATTGGAGAGCCTCTGCCCATCTTTACTTCTGAGAGACTCTGCTTCTCTAAGACAAAGCTTTTATAGCTAATCATGCTACAGACCTGATATCAATTAACTAGATGTTCTCCCAGCTGAATCTTTTCAAAACTGCTTGCTTTTTTAGCCATTTGTTGCCCCCGTGCCAACTTTTTTGAGACCTGTAGCAGGCATTAAATTTTAAATGAGCTAATTAAGTGGATAAAAGTGTAAAATTTCTCAGTTTAAACATTTGCTACATTATCTATGTTCTATTGTGAATAAAATATTGGCTCATGTGATTTTAAATTCCTTTAGTTTTCATTTTATTAAAATTTAAAAAACGTCCCAACTTTTCCGGAATTCGGGTAGTACTTCGTCCATGTCGACTGCGGGCACCAAAGTTTCCCGCCTGCCTGTTTATATACCCCAGTTGAATATGCATAAGGCACGATTAGCATAATGATATGTCGTCGAATACAGAGCTCTGTAATGCAATTGTTACTAGTAAGAATTGCTATTGTAGAGCTCTGTAATTCAATTTGTACTAGTAAGATTGCAATTACAGAGCTCTCTAATTCTAATTGTTAGTAGTAAAAATTTAAAGAGAGGAAAACCAAGGTCTAGCTCGGACCAAGAAAACAGAACCGGAGCACACAACGTTTAATAATTTATTAATAAAAACTGACTAACGTTTCGACGCTCATGCGTCTTCTTCAGAGACAAACAATGAATGGCAACATACACATCTCGATCACATCTCTTGATTAAAACCAAACACGTCTCTAGACAAAGACTTTGCTTCTCCACTGAGTTCTCTCATATTGGCGGAGAAATAAAGCATGTGATTAAGAAACATTGGCACATCTTGCAGAGCAATCCAGCTCTTAAAGAAATCCGCCGCGCATTACTTTTAAGCTTTGGTTCACACAACCATGAACCCTTCACTTAAATCTACGTGGTTGCCGGCTCCTCCTGTGGGTTTTTATAGATGTGGACATTGTACCCATTGCTCTAATTCAAATGATACTAAGCAATTTTTCCATCCTCAGTCAGGTAAAAAATACAAGATTAACTCCTTTATTAATTGTAATACCACCCATGTGATTTATATGTTGAAATGTCCATGTGGTTTAGTGTATGTAGGTCAGACGAAACGCCCCCTTAAATTACGCATTGCAGAACATAAAGCAGCAATTCGGAACCGTAATATGGACTATGCAATTGCGAGACATTATGTACAAGCTAATCACGGCTCTTAGGCGTCCTTAAAATTTTGGGGGATTGAAAGAATTCTACCCTCCCAACGAGGCGGAGATATAGTCAAGTACCTACTACAAAGAGAGGCGTTCTGGATTTTCACTCTTAACACAGTGGAACCTAATGGTCTGAATGAGGAACTGGGTCTCTCATGCTTTTTGTAATTCACACTGGTGTACACCTGAGTGCCTAATTGTGATTAATTAATTGATGTACCACACCCATCTAGGCTTGTGGCCAATGATTTGAACTTCAATGCTATAAAATCTGTATGTTGCCATTCATTGTTTGACTCTGAAGAAGACGCATGAGCGTCGAAACATTAGTCAGTTTTTATTAATAAACTATTAAACGTTGTGTGCTCCGGTTCTGTTTCCTTGGTCCGAGCTAGACCTTGGTTTTCCTCTCTTTAATTTTGTGTCCTGTTCCGTGAGCACCAACCAGGCTGAAGCGCAAGTGACTCCCTTCTATAGTAAAAATTTAATTATAGAGCTCTGTAATTGTAATTGTTACTAGTACAAATTTAATTGTAGAGCTCTATAATTGTTATTGTTACTAGTAAAAACCAAATTAGAGAGCTCTTTTTACTAGTAAAAATTTAATTATAGAGCTCTATAATTTAATTGTTACTAGTAAAAATATAATTACGACGAGTAACGCTGGAACGTTTTTATGCCAAAACGGCTTTCCATAGTCTGTACTAGTAACCACGAGATTACTGATATCAAAAATAAAGGTCTTTACTAGGAAGAATTGTATTTCTGATATGTGAAATCGGAATTTTAACTAGTGTTACGTCCCAGGTCTAGGGTCCTGGAGAATAAATAATGTACGATACCACTGACTTCTTGTTTCTTTCTCTTTTATTACTTTGAAACAAGTTGTTCAAATTGGAAAACAGCAGCACAAGACATGAAAAAGAAGCAAATTACCTTCAGGGTTGAGAAAGCCAAAATAACAAACAAAATTACATTTACATTTATTTTTAGAGAAACTTAGTATCCTAACAAAGAAAAAGAAAACAAAAAAAACACAGACTGAACTGACTCCCTAACTAGCCAAAAAACAGGAGAAAACATATGTTCACAATAAAGTAAAAGTGGCACCCCAACCCCTACGGCTTCTGTGCTGCAGTATATAATATCACATTTACTATAACAACAATAATGAACGAACGGGGCACGTTCTCAACACATTCAATTAGGGAGGTGCAACCTGCATGAGTGACAAAGCGAGAGAGAGAGAGAGAGAGAGAGAGAGAGAGAGAGAGAGAGAGAGAGAGAGAGAGAGATAGTGAAAATTGAATTGTTGATATCAAGAATTAACATTGTTACTAGTGAAAATCGAATTGTTGATATCAGGAATCGACGTCTGTACTAGTAACCCCGTGATTACTGATATCAAAAATAAAGGAGATCATGAATATTAATGAGATTTTCTGACACCCCTTGTTCTAGCCTCAGCATTGGCCAAAGATGGCAGAAGAACGTCCACGTGGAGAAACGGCTCCTCCCTTATTTATTTCTTTTGTCGTTGAAACTTGAAAATTATTTTATGGCTGGATGATTTTTTTTTTTTTGTTGTTGTTGTAAATTGATGCTGTTTCTTTTTATTGGCCACGAAGTCCTTCGGATAATTAAAAGGAAAAGTGAACAAGGTATTCATTTAGTTTTAAAAGTAACTTCATGTCGTTTTTTCAGGTGTTTATTTTTGGTTTTATTACACTTTCATCTAATATATAAAAAAAAAATGAAAAACATAAAAGGAAATAATGTATCATACAATCATTTTACTGGACTTTCTTTTTTTTTTTTTGGTAATATCGTTGGCAACCTGAATGTCCTAATATGAATTATTTTTATATAACATGTTGTCCAGTTCTTGAAGCAGCGGTGGACAAGGGGAATGATAAAGTCTATTGAACCTCTTTTTCATGTCTGTCTCAGCCATTTCAATGTTAACCCTCTTGGGCTTGGATTTCACATGTTGCCACTGGAGTCCTCTTCCAGATCTTAGAGACCTTGTGCTCTTCCACCTTCCGTTTGAGGATGCCCATGCTTGACCAATCCATCACCTTTCACCTCAGCTTCTTTAGCAACGCAGTGGTCGTCTTGAAGGTGTGTTTGGGCTCGTTATCATGTTGGAATACTTCCCTGCGGCCCAGTCTCCGAAGGGAGGGGATCATGCTCTGCTTCAGTATTTCACAGTACCTGTTGGCATTCATGGTTCCCTCAGTGAACTGTATCTCCTCAGTGCCGGCAGCAGTCATGCAGCCCCAGACCATGACACTTCCACCACCATGCTTGATTGAAGGCAAGACACATTGTCTTTATACTCCTCACCTGGTCAACGCCACACTATCTGAAGAGAATTCATTTATTTTGGTCTCATCAGACCACAGGACATGGTTCCAGTAATCTATGTCCTTAATCTGCTTGTTTTAAGCAAACTGTTTGCAGGCTTTCTTTTGCATCATCTTCAGAGCTTCCTTCTGGGACGACAGCCCTGCAGACCAATCTGATGCAGTCTGAGCACTGACAGGCTGACCCCCCCACCCCTTCAACCTCTGCAGCAATGCTGGCAGCACTCATACGTCTATTTCCCAAACACGACATCTGAATATGACGCTGAGCACGAGCACTCAACTTCTTTGGTTGACCATGGCGAGGCCTGTTCTGAGTGAAACCTATCCTGTTAAACCACCGTGCTTTATATAGAGCTACGTCATGTTTATATAGAGCAACAAT
Organism: Carassius carassius; assembly: GCF_963082965.1. Lineage (NCBI taxonomy): Eukaryota > Metazoa > Chordata > Actinopteri > Cypriniformes > Cyprinidae > Carassius > Carassius carassius. The sequence continues at coordinate 39,434,307 of NC_081760.1, forward strand.
TCTTTTTTTCAGATCCTCAGAGAGTTCTTTGCCATGAGATGCCGTGTTGAACTTCCAGTGACCAGTATGAGAGAGTGAGAGCTATAACACCAGATTAACACACCTGCTCCCCATTCACACCTGAGACCTTGTAACACTAATGAGTCACATGACACCAGGGAGAGAAAATGACTAATGGGCCCAATTTGAACATTTTCACTTGGGGTTTACTCACTTTTGTGGCCAGCGCTTTAGACATTAATGGGTATGTGTTGAGTTATTTTGAGGGGACAGTAAATTTAAAATGTTATACAAGCTGTACACGCACTACTTTACATTGTAGCAAAGTGTCATTTCTTCAGTGTTATCACATGAAAAGGTACAATAAAACGTTTACAAAAATGTGAGGGGTTTACTCACTTCTGTGAGATACTGTATATTTAATCAAGTTTGTTTTATAGGGGTAAATGATCTCCAAGCATTTAACATATTTCTATGCACACTAATAAAATTAAACTACTGTCGCTACACTACGGTTATACACATTTATTGCATTTATTTTCAATAAATAAATCCTTATAATCTGGCTCCCTCTAGTGGATAAACTTAATCTCACAGCCTTCATCTTCCATTTGAAATTGGCTGATACCGGTAGTTTAGAATTTGATTTTGCCAGGGGCTATTTGAATACAATGAATTATATTTACACTAAGTGAAAATAGCATATTTTATTAGCAATAGATTGTATTTACAGTATTTATTAATATGAGTATTTTCTTACAGTAATAGAAGTTTGATGCTGTTTGTGCTACTTAGTGCAAGTAGTGACCAATATGTGCACCTCATTATTGTAGTAGGCCACATTGTAAAGCAGTATAGGCTACAATAATAACATATTGAGTGTAAATTTTAATTTTATTTAAAAATTATTAAATGGATGCCGCCCCTAAATGTGCCCTAACCTTATACAATATCCACGTTATTTTTTAACTTTTCGATCATTTTGTTGAGTTTTATAGAAAATATATGCCTTTCTGATGTGCTACTGGACGTGAAAAGGGTGAAGAAAAAGCTCGACAGAAGGCGGAATCGAACCCGGAGCATTATAGAAACCACTACTTCGTGCTCTATCATCGGCGCCACAGATTACAACAGAAAACTGAGGTCTTTTTATATTATTGTTTAACACTACCAGACGTTGGTAGGCGGCTTTAAATACACTGTGGCAAAATAAAAACAAAATAATGATTAAAATGGCCTACAGGAGCGTTTTATTTTCAGGAGAGGGCAATAGAATGTGCCCATTCTCTGTTGGACTCTTTACCTTGTCGTCTATCAGCAATAAACATTCATAAAGGGTTACACTCCTATGGTGGCCCAGTAGTGCACAATACAACGACATTAAAAAAGCAAACATAAGCTCACAACACAAAGACATTAACCCACAACACAACGAAATTAAGCCACAACACAACGGAAATGCTCCCGACCACTAGGGGGCAGTTGGTCTGCAGAAACAGGCAATAGTCTACGTATTTCCTGTGAAATCTCAGGGCGAATGAAAGGTTCCTGTCTTTATTCTGCCGTAGTGTGATTGCATTACCAGCTGCAAACTTTTATCCATAAACGATGAATATTAAATCATATTTATACATTTTGCTATAATACATCAAATTAAGTATACCATAGCAATATAATTATATAATGAAGAGTTCCATAAACATCTGTGAGGGTGGTTTACACCGCTATTGCTGTGACCTGTTTTGTGAGGCTCCTCAAAGGTTTTTCACACTTCTCCCCTGGATGTAGAAACTCGAAATAAGTGGAATGTAAGATTAGTAATGTAAGATTTAAGGATTTCAACATCACTTCTGATACTTCAGTCTGCAGGCGCCTCTTCAAGAATGATAACAGCATGCGAATCTACACTAGGTAAGATCTAAACCTTTATTACTATATTAACGAGCACAATGTAGGCCTAATGTGAATTTTTTAATTGTCATTATTTATTTTTTGTCGCTGTGGTTGCCTGTTTGTTTAAAAACCTCTTCCGTGGATCAAGGCAATACCTGTTAGTAGATGATTAACCCAAAAATAAAAAAATAAAGCTGTCATCATATACTCAACATTATGTCACTGTAAACCCATATGGCTTGCTTTGTTCATTGGCATACAGAAATGTTGTAAATAATGTTACCGTCAGTCAGCTATCTAGATAGACCCCACAGAATAAATTCAGAACAGTTTAGAATGATACGAGGGAGAATAAGCTAAAACCCCAGCTAAAATCTTTTTACAGACCTACCCTTTTCCACTTGTATGTCAATACATTATACATTTTTAAGTACCCTTCAGGTTCAGTGTAGGCAAACAAACTTTTTACATTGTTTGGTGTGTATTTTCTGAAAACATGTCTCATCCAATCTAGATTTGAGAAGTAGATCCATTTAATGATCATTTGGAGCGTTATTGAACCTTCATTCCACATGGTTCGTGTGACCAGAGCAAGGACAGCTACAGCGAGGAGAGAAGTTGGAATAACAAGCAATGCAATGGTAAATATTGATATTGTATTGTTTGTGACAGAGAAAGAAAATGGAATATTTATTTTAACTTTTTGATGCACACGTTACATGCATGTATCATAATTATTTAACATTTATTTTGACAGTGTCAGTCTCTGCAGCCCTTCGATGAGTTCCCCCTCTTCATGGTCCACCTTTCAGTCGGTCTTCCAGAGAGATCTGGCCTTACACAAAAAACTTGGGATGGATTCATTTGGTTTTATTTGTACAGACTACAATATAAAATGTAAATTAAATATTATGTAAGTGCAAATATATGTAACTTTAATATGTTTTCTCACCAGTGTAATGTAAACATGTAAATATCCACACTTAATTTTTTTTTAACTTTGATACAGTTTTATAGTTATGTAAAATACAAATACGAATAACTATGACAGTGTAATGGTGTGTTACTATATTTTTATAACAGTACTATATTTATAACACGTCTGCCACTTGGAGGACTGATAGGTCAGATCACTGGTGACATCACTGTAAACATTCTCCTGAGATGAAAAACAAAGGTATAGTGTAAATTAAACATTAAGAAAAATAAAAAAAATTTCCACCATCATTAAAGTTGCATGCATAATGAATAGAGCCATAATCATTATGATTGTGTTTTTGTCTTTTTTTCTGTTAGGGCTAATCAAATAGGCATGTTATACATCATGAATAAAAGCAAGATATGAAAAGGTGATGTATCAATATTAGACACTTTCCTCCTACCTTAACCACTCAGCGAGTTTCCTCTCTTGAAAACAGGACCACCATCCCACTGACAGGACCTGGCTTGACTCTCTAGGCATACCAAAGGGGCGTGTTAATATTATTAATCAAAGTTTATTAATTATGTCATACATTAATGAATTTGATAATTCTCTTACTTACCATTGTTCTAGGTTTGTGCCAGCTCTGCTCCCTTCAGTGCAGCTCTGTACAGGAGGAACTGCACTGATTCTCACTTCTGAATAGTGTGCTGTCTGCTACAGTGCTGCAACAGTATGGATGGGAGTCCCTTAAAACAATCTGTGAAGATAATAACATTGGTTTACATATTTAATTGATTTCAGATACATTTGGAATTACTTTCAGTTGCATTTTAAAATTATTACATTGTAAATTACTCTATATTTAAAATAAATTATGACAAATAATTAATATTTTATATAATGTTACAAACATGACAATTGACTGTAAAGAGATCAGTAATATTTCAAAGGATGTCCCTATCTCTCTTAACCATTTCTGATCTTGTTTGCTTTTTACTGAATAGCTTTATCATGCTTGTGTTGGGGATCCCTGGAAAACTGCTATATAAATGTGAACAATTAATTCAAGCTTCAGGTTACAGATAATATAATTTGAAAATATAACAATAACTGTCAGACTAAAGCCCCGTTCACACAATGAATGATAACTATTAAGATAACGATAGAGTCCACAGCAGCGAACGATATAATCTGTTTATTCTAAGCGTGCACAAGCTCGTCCGCTGCTTTACATTCTCCAGCTCGTTATAGCAGGATTCTGATTGGCTGTCAATGTTTTTAATCGTTCATCAGCTGGAAAAAAATAGTTCTTAAAGTGATTCCAATGATATTGTTTCTCTATGTCTTTATCATTATAGCTGTGGTGTGGACTCTTTTTTTAAATAGTGAGAAGGATTTTTAAAATGAAATATCTTTATCGTTTTCTTTATAGCTTGGTGTGAATGGTCCTTTAAGATTTATTACGATACATGGCAATCTAAAAATGGCAACAGTATTTAAAATACTTTATATCAAGTGAAGAAGTTCCTATCACAGCAAACACCTATCAGAACCACCGATGAAAATCAACGTGGATTACCGGGAGTCCTGCTGTTATTTCTACTATCTCTTACGAGTTATAAAAAGATGAGGTGGACGGAGTTTAAAGCTAAACTCTAACTTAGCCCTGCTATTTTTGAGCTGATCAAGTCAGTGCAGCAGCGTTATCCAGCCTTATTAGCTAGATTTGCTAGAAGACGATAGAACAATACTCACCCTAAAGTTGTTGATGTAACTTGAAACGTTGAATGCCCTTCTCCGCGCGATGAAATTAATTTACAGTCATCAGGGGAAGTTCTTGTAAGATGAAAAATCTTCTCCTCTTGTCAATTTGAAAGCTCTACGGAAAGAGCAATGGTTTCCCCGCACAGCACCGGATTTAAATAAGCCCCCTGAGGAAAAACATTGTGTACAAGAGCAGAGCTAAACGGTCCAAATTGAAAATATTATCAATTTATTTTTTGCTCGATTCATGAATCGATACATTAAGATTACCAGGATATCAAAACATTTAATAAAAACACGTTTTTCATTTAAAAATCGATTACACATATTAAGTTACACATACGTCTCGATGAAATATCGGTGTTTAACTTTCAACACTGCTCCCTAGTGGTCGGGAGCACTTCCGTTGTGTTGTGGCTTAATTTCGTTGTGTTGTGAGAATTTCGTTGTGTTGTGGCTTAATGTATTTGTGTTGTGACTTAATGTCGTTGTGTTGTGAGCTTATGTTTGCTTTTTTAATGTCGTTGTGTTGTGCACTACTGGGCCACAGTACACTCCACATTAAATTATGCACATATCCAAAAAGAATTAATTATATCTTAAAATACAGTTTTGATATCAATAATTATTTGTATTAATAGTTATAATTTCATTGTTGATATCATAAACTTATTTCTGCGAGTGATGACGTCATTTTTGATATCAAGAATAGATACAGACGGTTGGTCTGGGAACGCTCTCGGGAACGCCCCGTCACGTGATGTGAATTTAGCCCGTGGGGCCCGGGAAAACATTGCGTTGGCACCAATTGAAATACACGGGGCAATCATGCCGAAGAGTTGTTGTGTCGTTTTCTGTACCTCCAATAAACTAACAAATTATGAAATGAAGTTCTACATCCTTCCTAATAAACATACAGAACCGGAAAGGATGACAAAATGGCTACAAGAAATAAGTTGTGAGGATGATCAAGGGAAGTTGTGGAAATGTGTGCAGTCGGCATTCATCACAGGCAGGCTACGTTAACATTCTGTTCGTTATTAACGCTATCAAAACTGTGTAAGGTTGTTTCAGAAAGTGGCATGTATATATAATTAGCCTTATCATTCTAGCTTAAGCAAAACTATGTAACGTTAGCCTAGTGTCGAACATAAACCCGTTTACCCACTTAAAAAAGCGTGTGGACAAGTAACAACTTAGTTTTGTGTCAGAACTTTTACACTTTCATTCATAAATTCACCCCGTCTGTGTTTGCGAAACGATTGAATCGCGGGAATCCAGTCAAAAATAGAACTTGCTGTATAAAGCAGAACGTCACGGAATTTGGCTATTTTTGAATGAATACATCTATATTAGGGCTGTAAAATGAATCAAATATCGATATGGACTTGTGTATATGAATATTAAAGTTAAAAGAGACTAAAATTGTTCTACGCGGGAATGAGCGCTCAATATGTGCATTTTTGTCATTCAGATACACACAATGTTCGCAGTGTTTTCCCCCACGCCGACTCCGCCCTCGCCACGCCCCCAGCTATGACTAGATGCCGACTGTGTATGTATAAAGATTGCTAACACATGTGGCCAACTGGGCGGCAACGTCATCAGAACGCAAAGAATTATTGGTATGTTTGGCCAGTTAACATGATCTGGCATAGCAGGCTAGTGGTCTGGCATGAAAAATTAGCGTGAAAAACACAATATAATCCTACAAAATGCAGCGGGCTAAAGAAAACATTGTCGAACCATACCGCCTAAAACTAAATCCTAATGCAAAGATGAGATATGACGAGAAAATAAAGAGAATCAAAGGACTGGATCCTTACGAGCAGAGCGACTGGTCAAGGTAACACCTTCCAGCCCAAAAGAAGGTCATGTGAAAAGGCTGTGTTGTGGTGCTTTTACAGACAGTCTGAAGAGCTTGATGACATGTTTGATTGCGATAATCAGAACTGTCCTATACAGTGGTTCCATTTATGTTGTGTGGGACTCAGCAGCGCACCACCTAAGAAGAGTCATGTGTCTGTGACTTATCACCCACAACCTACCTCATCCATTTTCAGTTTCTCATCATTTCTATGGACTCTTTATAATGTAAATGTATTCATCTAAATCGTGTCATATCACAACCTCTATTCCTAAGGAATCCAGATTAGCTATACACAGGGGGCAACATACACTACCGTTCAAAAGTTTGGGGTCAGTACGATTTTTTTTTTTTTTAAGACGTAGTCAGCTAGATGATGAACTATCAATATTATTAATTAATAGTAATTATATGATGCAGTCACACATGTAGCAATAATTGTTAGTTCTGTTTGTTGATTCAAGGTTAGGATCATCTGGGGTCCTCTGAGGGTCAGCATCATCTCTTCTCAGGTGTTCTGGATCCAGACTGGAGCTTGTGTAAATCCTAGTTACCACGGGATGTAAATCCCGTGGCAAAACATAGAAACAAAATAGAGACATCATTAGCATAGCTGCTGATCCAACAAAGTAAAATTAGTTTAACCCAAGCTAAAGAATAAAAATGCAGATGCAACTACACTCACAATTTAAGAGATACATTATTCGAATGCTTGGCGAAAGAGATGCGTTTTTAATCTAGATTTAAACAGAGAGAGTGTGTCTGAACCCCGAACATTATCAGGAAGGCTATTCCAGAGTTTGGGAGCCAAATGTGAAAAAGCTCTACCTCCTTTAGTGGACTTTGCTATCCTAGGAACTACCAAAAGTCCAGCGTTTTGTGACCTTAGGGTGCGTGATGGGTTGTAGCGTGGTAGAAGGCTAGTTAGGTACGCAGGAGCTAAACCATTTAGGGCCTTATAGGTAAGTAATGATAATTTGTAACAGATACGGAACTTAATAGGTAGCCAGTGCAGAGACTGTAAAATTGGGGTAATATGATCATATTTTCTTGACCTGGTAAGGACTCTAGCTGCTGCATTTTGGACTACCTGTAGCTTGTTTATTGACGAAGCAGGACAACCACCTAGAAGTGCATTACAATAGTCCAGTCTAGAGGTCATGAAAGCATGAACTAGCTTTTCTGCATCAGAAACAGATAACATGTTTCGTAGCTTGGCAATGTTTCTAAGATGGAAGAATGCGGTTTTTGTAACATTGGAAATATGATTTTCAAAAGACAAATTGCTGTCTAATATAACACCCAGATTTCTGACTGTAGAGGAAGTAACAGTACATCCGTCTAGTTGCAGATTGTAATCTACAAGATTCTGTGTGGTGTTTTTTGGTCCAATAATTAATATCTCTGTCTTATCCGAATTTAATTGGAGAAAATTATTTGTCATCCAATCTTTTACATTTTTAACACACTCTGTTAGCTTAGATAATTGGGAAGTTTCATCTGGTCTCGTTGAAATATATAGCTGAGTATCATCAGCATAACAGTGGAAGCTAATTCCGTATTTTCTAATAATATTACCAAGGGGCAACATGTATATTGAAAATAGAAGGGGACCTAGGACGGATCCTTGTGGCACTGCATATTTTACTGATGATAAATGAGATGACACCCCATTTAAGTAAACAAAATGGTAGCGATCGGACAGGTAGGATCTAAACCATCTTAGAGCCTGCCCTTGAATACCTGTATAGTTTTGTAATCGATCTATGAGTATGTCATGATCTATGGTGTCGAACGTAGCACTAAGATCAAGTAAGACTAGAAATGAGATGCAGCCTTGATCTGACGCAAGAAGCAGGTCATTTGTAATTTTAACAAGTGCAGTTTCTGTGCTATGGTGGGGCCTAAAACCTGACTGAAATTCTTCATACAGATCATTTTTATGCAGGAAGGTGCTCAATTGAGCAGACACAACTTTTTCTAAAATTTTAGACATAAATGGAAGATTTGAAATAGGCCTATAATTTGCCAGTACACTAGGATCTAGTTTTGGTTTCTTAATAAGAGGCTTGATAACCGCCAGCTTGAATGGTTTTGGGACGTGACCTAAAGATAACGACGAGTTAATGATATTGAGAAGCGGTTCTTCGGCTACAGGTAACAGCTCTTTTAGTAATTTAGTGGGTACAGGATCTAATAAACATGTTGTTGGTTTAGATACAGTGATAAGTTTATTTAGCTCTTCCTGTCCTATATTTGTAAAGCACTGCAGTTTATTTTTGGGTGCGATGGATGAAACTGAAGTGTTAGACGCTGTAGAATCTACATTCGCTATTGTATTTCTAATGTTATCTATTTTATCAGTGAAGAAATTCATAAAGTCATTACTATTTAACGTTGGTGGAATATTTGAATCAGGTGGCGTCTGGTAATTTGTTAATTTAGCCACTGTGCTAAATAAAAACCTTGGATTGTTTTGGTTATTTTCAATGAGTTTGTGGATATGCTCTGCCCTAGCAGTTTTTAGAGCCTGTCTATAGCTGGACATACTGTTTTTCCATGCAATTTTAAAAACTTCCAAGTTAGTTTTTCTCCATTTGCGTTCAAGACTACGAGTTACTTTCTTGAGAGAGTGAGTATTACTGTTATACCATGGCACAGTACGTTTTTCTCTAACCTTTTTCAATTTGATGGGGGCAACAGCTTCTAATGTATTCGAGAAAATAGTGCCCATGTTGTCAGTAATTTCGTCTAATTCATGTGTATTTTTGGGTACAAATAGCAGTTGAGATAGATCAGGCAGGTTATTTGCGAATCTGTCTTTGGTGGCTGGAACAATAGTTCTGCCCAGACGGTAACGCTGAGACATATAGTTAATATCAGTTATACGCAGCATGCACGATACAAGGAAATGGTCTGTAATATCATCACATTGGGGTACAATATCTATAGCAGTAAGATCGATTCCATGCGATATAATTAGATCTAGTGTATGATTAAAACGATGAGTGGGCCCGGTGACATTTTGCTTGACTCCAAAGGAGTTTATTAGGTCAGTAAACGCAAGTCCTAATGTATCATTTGCATTATCAACGTGAATATTAAAATCTCCCATGATTAGCGCCTTATCAACTGTAACTAGAAGGTCTGAGAGGAAATCTGCAAATTCTTTTAGGAATTCTGTATACGGCCCTGGTGGTCTATACACAGTAGCCAGAGCAAGAGATACATTAGATTTCTTTTGCATGTCTGACAGTGTAACATTTAGCAGAAGTATTTCAAAAGAGTTAAACCTGTATCCTGTTTTCTGGGTAACATTGAGAATATCACTATATATTGTTGCAACACCTCTTCCACGACCAGTCTGACGGGGCTCATGCTTATAACAGTAGTTTGGTGGAGTAGACTCATTTAGACCAAAATAATCATTTGGTTTTAGCCAGGTTTCAGTCAAGCAGAGTACATCAAAACTATTTTCTGTGATCATTTCATTTACAACAACTGCTTTGGGTGTGAGTGATCTAATATTTATGAGCCCAAACTTTAAAAATTGTTTTTGTTCATTTACTTTACATTTTTCTGGTTTAATTACGATAAGATTTTTTCTAGATCCTACATTATATTTTGACCTCACTATTCGGGGAACAGACACAGTCTTAATAGTTTTTTCAGCACAAGTACTTTTATGATTTAAGCGGGTGGAACAAAACTCATCATAATAGTTATTAGAGAGTTGTCTTACTAGTCACATGGAGCGAAGTGTCCTGGAGATGTTGTCAGAGAGCAGCTCCGCTCCGATTCTGCTGGGGTGTAATCCATCAGCGCGAAACAGCCTAGGACGCTCCCAGAAAAGATTCCAGTTATTAACAAATAGCAGTTTCTGTTCTTTACACCATGACAACAACCATTCATTTAAAGCAAAAAGTCTACTGAACCTTTCGTGTCCTCGTCGATACGTGGGCAGTGGTCCTGACACGACGATCGTCGCCGCGGGCGTCGTGCTGCGAACGTCTCGATCAGGCTGCTGAACTCCCTCTTCAACGTCTCCGTCTGCCGTAGCGTGGTGTCGTTAACCCCGGCGTGAAGCACGACCGCTCTGGGGCTCTCGTCGACCTTCAGGATCGCGGGTATATGCGCAGAAACATCGAGAACACGAGCACCAGGCAAACAATGAGTGTGCACTTTACCTTCGGCTAACGTAGCACTTACGTGTCGGACGATGGAGTCTCCGATGATCACAGCGTCGCGTCCTGTCTCGCGGAGGGGAGCGAAGCGGTTCCGGATGGAAATGTCGAAGGCAGGAGGGGGAGAAGTCGTCGCCCGGGACCCGGCTCGCGTCCTCCGCTGTGGATGCACCCAGGGTCCGTGGTGTCCCGGCGTTGCAGTGAAGGACATCTAGGAAGATCGCGTCCTGGGTGCACCGGGCCTGTGCAGAGAAACACACGGAGTAGACGTGTTGGGACTGTTAACAGATCGCTGTATACTTACCCCGGACTTGTGAGCGTCAGCCCGGGATGATTCCAGCGCGGTTCTCCGCTCTCTCAGCTGGGCCTGCCTCACCTCCAGGTCGCGAATCTGCTTTCCCACGGCCTCGAGCTCGAGCTGCACAGAGTGGAGACATTCATCCGCCATTAAAGCAAGTAACAGTGAGTACAGCAGGGGCAATGTGTGTGAATAGAGTATTAGCAATGTTAGCGCAGTTAGCTGCAACCACGCCGCTGATGCTAACGGGCTAAAAGCTAATAGCGGACCCGGGAGATCAAAATAAAACTAGTGATAGCGAGGCGCTCTGATTGTTTTTGTTGTAGAATACAATAGAGGATATATTCACACGTTATATAAACGGAAACGATGATGTATACAATTGATTTTTGAGTTGAAAATAGTCAATGAAAATAATATAGTGACGGAGCTCAAACGCAGTACAGCCGCCAACAACAAACAGGAAGTGACGTCTTCTAGCTCAACCAATGTGTGACAATTTAAAATGACAATTTATTATGACAATTTAAAATGACTTTTCTATTTTAATATATTTTTAAACTAATTCATTCCTGTAATCAAAACATGATCACACAGTCACCAAATAAATTGCAATGTAGCCTAGATGTACAACATTTAAAACTGATTAACGTTACGCTTTAGTACATTGGTAACTTAAGCTCATTTTCTAGCCATTTTATGCTAGTTAACAGTTAACATTTACAGAGAGTAACTGTAACTTACCTTTGTGAAAATGCTTTGAACACACCATCATGTGTGGTGGAGTGTTATCAAAGGTAATCTTGGCCTCCTTACCACTGCTATCCATGGCATTCGTCGCCTGTTTGTCACCTCTGAAACATGGCTTGTACTATTATTTTTCCACTCTGGAAAACGATAAAAGGATATTCCGTTCTTAAGCTTTATGCCACTTCTATCGTGAGAACGGCTATTGCAGTTTATAACACAGCAGGTAGATGGCATCTTAAACACTGCGTTCTTCCCTCCATGCAAAGAAGTCTGGCGCCTAATGTTTGTGCCATGGATTCCCAAAATGCTTTGCGTTCACTACTGGGAATACGTCATGATGACGACACATTAGTGATCTCTATACGCTTCGTTACTAGTGGAAATGTAATTGTTGATAGTCAAAGTCACCTTTATTTATATAGCGCTTTAAACAAAATACATTGCATCAAAGCAACTGAACAACATTCATAGGAAAACACTGTCAATAATGCAAAATGATAGTTAAAGGCAGTTCATCATTGAATTCAGTTATGTCATCTCTGTTCAGTTAAATAGTGTCTGTGCATTTATTTGCAATCAAGTCAACGATATCGCTGTAGATGAAGTGACCCCAACTAAGCAAGCCAGAGGCGACAGCGGCAAAGAACCGAAACTCCATCGGTGACAGAATGGAGAAAAAACCTTGGGAGAAACCAGGCTCAGTTGGGGGGCCAGTTCTCCTCTGACCGGACGAAACCAGTAGTTCAATTCCAGGCTGCAGCAAAGTCAGATTGTGCAGAAGAATCATCTGTTTCCTGTAGTCTTGTCCTGGTGCTCCTCTGAGACAAGGTCTTTACAGGGGATCTGTATCTGGGGCTCTAGTTGTCCTGATCTCCGCTGTTTTTCAGGGATGTAGAGGTCCTTTCTAGGTGCTGATCCACCATCTGGTCTGGATACGTACTGGATCCGGGTGACTGCAGTGACCCTCTGATCTGGACACAGACTGGATCTGGTGGCCACGGTGACCTCGGAACAAGAGAGAAACAGACAAATATTAGCGTAGATGCCATTCTTCTAATAATGTAGCAAGTACATAGGGTGTTATGGGAAGTGTTTCCGGTTCCGGTTTACCTAATTAATGCAGCCTAAAAATCCTTTAACGGATTTGGATATTAAAAGCATATTAGTATGTTATGTGTATGCCAGGTTAAAGAGATGGGTCTTTAATCTAGATTTAAACTGCAAGAGTGTGTCTGCCTCCTGAACAATGTTAGGTAGGTTATTCCAGAGTTTTGGCGTAATGTTTGTCACCTCTGAAACATGGCTTGTACTATTATTTTTCCACTCTGGAAAACGATAAAAGGATATTCCGTTCTTAAGCTTTATGCCACTTCTATCGTGAGAACGACTATTGCAGTTTATAACACAGCAGGTAGATGGCATCTTAAACACTGCGTTCTTCCCTCCATGCAAAGAAGTCTGGCGCCTAATGTTTGTGCCATGGATTACCAAAATGCTTTGCGTTCACTACTGGGAATACGTCATGATGACGACAAATTAGTGATCTCTATACGCGTCGTTACTAGTGGAAATGTAATTGTTGATAGTCAAAGTCAAAGTCACCTTTATTTATATAGCGCTTTAAACAAAATACATTGCGTCAAAGCAACTGAACAACATTCATTAGGAAAACGGTGTCAATAATGCAAAATGATAGTTAAAGGCAGTTCATCATTGAATTCAGTTATGTCATCTCTGTTCAGTTAAATAGTGTCTGTGCATTTATTTGCAATCAAGTCAACGATATCGCTGTAGATGAAGTGACCCCAACTAAGCAAGCCAGAGGCGACAGTGGCAAAGAACCGAAACTCCATCGGTGACAGAATGGAGAAAAAAACCTTGGGAGAAACCAGGCTCAGTTGGGGGGCCAGTTCTCCTCTGACCGGACGAAACCAGTAGTTCAATACTGGTTCAACACTGGTAATTACGGTTTACCTAATTAATGCAGCCTAAAAATCCTTTAACGGATTTGGATATTAAAAGCATATTAGTATGTTATGTGTTTGCCAGGTTAAAGAGATGGGTCTTTAATCTAGATTTAAACTGCAAGAGTGTGTCTGCCTCCTGAACAATGTTAGGTAGGTTATTCCAGAGTTTTGGCGTAATTTAGATATATTTTTGAGATGGAAAAATGCAGTTTTACAAATGCTTGAAACACTGTAAAACCCGACAAGTTAACTTAACTCAAACCGTTTGAGTAAACCGATTGCCTTGACTGTAGTACCCGACAAGTAAACTTAACTCAAACGGTTTGAGTAAACAGATATCCTTAAGTTATGTTAACTCAAACCATTTGAGGAAACTGATTGCCTTAAACCATTTAAGTTGAAAAAACTAACAGTTATGAGTACTCTGAACTTAATTCAGTTGAGTTCACTGAAAGAAGATATACATTGCAATTAACTAATTAAGTGATTAATTTAGTGATAATTGAGCTTTAGTGATGAACACCTGCTGTTAACAAACAGAATTACTGAAGAAAAGAGAGAAAGGAACTACAGCTGACTTCAGACACAGCCTCACTCAAACCTGACAAGTTATGTTAACTCAACCCGTTTGAGGAAACCGATTGCCTTAAACCATTTAAGTTGAAAAAACTAACTAGTTATGAGTACTCTGAACTTAATTCAGTTGAGTTCACTGAAAGAAGATGTACATTGCAATTAATTAAGTGATTAACTGAGTGCTGATTGAGAATTAGTGATGAACAGCTGCTGTTAACAAACAGAATCACAGAAGAAAAGAGAAACACAAGAACTACTACAACTGACTTCAGACACAGCCTTAGATGAAATCAACTGAAATAAAATACATGAAATCTCTCAAGATCTGATTAAACAACCCCACAAACAGCATCACCAGCTCCACTTATTAATAACCAGACTGACTTTATTTCTGTCAGACGTCTACAGAAGATCTTATTGAGAATGAACTAAGGTTTAGATGTTGATTTATTGTTTCATTTGAAGTAACCATGTTAGAGATCAGTGTTTGCTTTAGTTGGGCTCTTGACCCTTGTCTTCAGTCTTTGTCTTTTCTCTGGCTGTTATAACCGTGTGTTTCTAAACCATATTTGTTGTAATTCAAAAGCCCAGAAGAAATGCCACCAGGTGTTAACCTGTACCTAGGTGTATAGGTTGTTGTACTTTATATTGGTGATGGTAATCATCAATTATTGAACTGTATGGAGTCTAATCTCTGATGAAATGGGTGGTGTGTAATTTGATTGATTATAGTAAAAGTGATTCTAAGAGCCGGTGGTTCTGTGATAACCAGTTAATCTGAATGACTTTTCAAATAGTGTGGTCTTCTACGGTGTCAAACAGTCACACAAAGAAATCAATAATCAGAATATGAACCTCAACAATGGTGACCATAAAAAAAATAGCTGCAGAGCATGCTGGGAGCCATGGATGAGTTTTGTACTACAATAGTACCCAGCATGTTTTTTTATGGTCACCATTGTTGAGGTTCATATTCTGATTATTGATGTCTTTGTGTGACTGTTTGACACCGTAGAAGACCACACTATTTGAAAAGGCATTCAGATTAACTGGTTATCACAGAACCACTGGCTCTTAGAATCACTTTTACTATAATCAAACAAATTACACACCACCTATTTCATCAGAGATTAGACTCATACAGTTCAATAATTGATGATTATCATTACCAATATAAAGTACAACAATCTACACCTAGGTACAGGTTAACACCTGATGGCATTTCTTCTGGGCTGTTGAATTACAACAAATGTGTTTTAGAAACACACGGTTATAACAGCCAGAGAAAAGATTTAGATGGAAATCTAGGGTCAAGAGCCCAACTAAAGCAAACACTGATCTCTAACATGGTTACTTCAAATGAAACAATAAATCAACATCTAAACCTTAGTTCATTCTCAATAAGATCTTCTGTAGACGTCTGACAGAAATAAAGTCAGTCTGGTTATTAATAAGTGGAGCTGGTGATGCTGTTTGTGGGGTTGTTTAATCAGATCTTGAGAGATTTCATGTATTTTATTTCAGTTGATTTCATCTAAGGCTGTGTCTGAAGTCAGTTGTAGTAGTTCTTGTGTTTCTCTTTTCTTCAGTAATTCTGTTTGTTAACAGCAGCTGTTCATCACTAATACTCAATCAGCACTCAGTTAATCACTTAATTACTTGAATGCAAAGTTTTAAAACTTACATGGTTTAAATCAAGGCAATCTGTTTACTCAAACAGTTTGAGTTAAGTTTACTTGTCGGGTTTTACAGTGAATGTGGTTTTCTAAGGAAAGATTGCGATCAAATAGCACACCTAGGTTCCTAACTGATGACGAAGAATTGACAGAGCAACCATCAAGTCTTAGACAGTGTTCTAGGTTATGACAAGCGGAGTTTTTAGGTCCTATAATTAACACCTCCTTTTTTTTTTAGAATTTAGCAGTAAGAAATTACTCGTCATCCAGTTTTTTATATCGACTATGTATTCCATTAGTTTTTCAAATTGGTGTGTTTCACCGGGCCACGAAGAAATATAGAGCTGAGTACCATCAGCATAACAGTGAAAGCTAACACCATGTTTCCTGATGTTATCTCCCAAGGGTAACATATAAAGCGTGAAGAGTAGCGGCCCTAGTACTGAGCCTTGAGGTACTCCATACTGCACTTGTGATCGATAGGATACATCTTCATTCACTGCTACGAACTGATGGCGGTCATATAAGTACGATTTAAACCATGCTAATGCACTTCCACTGATGCCAACAAAGTGTTCAAGTCTATGCAAAAGAATGTTGTGGTCAATTGTGTCAAACGCAGCACTAAGATCTAATAAAACTAATAGAGAGATACACCCACGATCAGATGATAAGAGCAGATCATTTGTAACTCTAAGGAGAGCAGTCTCAGTACTATGATACGGTCTAAATCCTGACTGGAAATCCTCACATATACCATTTTTCTCTAAGAAGGAATATAATTGTGAGGATGCCACCTTTTCTAGTATCTTGGACAGAAAAGGGAGATTCGAGATTGGTCTATAATTAACTAGTTCTTTGGGGTCAAGTTGTGGTTTTTTGATGAGAGGCTTAATAACAGCCAGTTTGAAGGTTTTGGGGACATATCCTAATGACTATGAGGAACTATTAATAGTCAGAAGAGGATCTATGACTTCTGGAAGCACCTCTTTTAGGAGCTTAGAGGGTATAGGGTCTAATATACATGTTGTTGGTTTAGATGATTTAACAAGTTTATACAATTCTTCCTCTCCTATGGTAGAAAATGAGTGGAACTGTTCTTCAGGGGGTCTATAGTGCACTGTCTGATGTGATACTGTAGCTGACGGCGGAATGGTTGCAATTTTATCTCTAATAGTATCGATTTTAGAAGTAAAGTAGTTCATAAAGTCATTACTGCTGTGGTGTTGGGAAATTTCAACACTTGTTGAGGCTTTATTTTTCGTTAATTTAGCCACTGTATTGAATAAATACCTGGGGTTATGTTTGTTTTCTTCTAAAAGAGAAGAAAAGTAATCAGATCTAGCAGTTTTTAATGCTTTTCTGTAGGATATGTTACTTTCCCGCCAAGCAATACAAAATACCTCTAGTTTTGTTTTCCTCCAGCTGCGCTCCATTTTTCGGGCTGCTCTCTTTAGGGTGCGAGTATGCTCATTATACCATGGTGTCAAACTGTTTTCCTTAACCTTCCTTAAGCGTAGAGGGGCAACTTTATTTAAAGTGCTAGAAAAGAGAGAGTCCATAGTTTTTGTTACATCATCAAGATGTTCTGACGTTTTGGATATGCTAAGGAATTTGGATACATCAGGAAGATAACTTAAAAAGCAGTCTTTTGTGGTAGAAGTGATGGTTCTTCCATACTTGTAACAAGAAGTAGAATTTACAATTTGGCTATATGAAGTTTGCACAGAACTAAATAATGATCTGAGATATCAACACTTGGCTGAATAATTTCAACACTATCAACATCAATTCCATGTGACAATATTAAATCTAGAGTATGATTTCGACAACGAGTAGGTCCTGAAACGTGTTGTCTAACACCAATAGAGTTTAGAATGCCTATGAATGCTGATCCCAATGCATATTTTTCATTTTCAACATGGATATTAAAATCACCAACTATTAAAACTTTATCTGCAGCCAGAACTAACTCGGATGTAAAATCACCAAACTCTTTAATAAAGTCTGTATGGTGCCCTGGTGGCCTGTATACAGTAGCCAGTACAAACATAACAGGGGATTTATCATTAACATTTGTTTCTCTGGATAATGTTAAATGAAGCACCATTACTTCAAACGAGTTATACTTAAATCCTGCCATCTGAGAAATCCTGAAAACGTTGTTATAAATTGAAGCAACACCTCCACCTTTGCCTTTTAGACGCGGATCATGTTTATAACTGTTATCTTGGGGGTGGACTCATTTAAAATAATTTAATCATCAGGTTTTAGCCAGGTTTCTGTCAAACAGAGTACATCTATATTATGATCAGTGATCATATTATTTACAAAAAGTGTTTTCGTAGAAAGGGATCTGATATTCAATAAGCCAAGCTTTATCATTTGTTTATCCATATTGCTTCTGTTTTTTATTTGTTGAACCTCAATTAAATTGTTAATCTTAACTTGGTTTGGACATTTTTTGTATTTTCTAGTTCGGGGAACAGACACAGTCTCTATAGTGTGATATCTAGGTGAAAAAGTCTCTATGTGCTGAGAATTAACTGACCTCTGTGACGGGAGGCAGCTAGCAGACGGTCGGTTTAGCCAGTCTGTCTGCTTCCTGACCTGGGCCCAAGTTAGTCAAGTATAAACACTAAGAAAATTTGCCATATTTCTAGAGAGAAGAGTGGCGCCACCCCAGGAGGGATGAAGACCATCTCTTTTAAACAGGTAAGGTCTGCCCCAAAAGCTCGTCCAATTGTCTATGAAACCTATGTTATTCTGTGGGCACCACTTAGACATCCAGCCATTGAGTGATGACAATCTGCTATGCATCTCATCACCACGGTAAGCAGGGAGGGGACCAGAGCATATTACAGTGTCTGACATCGTGCTTGCAAGTTCACACACCTCTTTAATGTTATTTTAAGTGATCTCCGACTGGCGAAGTCGAACATCATTAGCGCCGGCATGAATAACAATCTTACTGTATTTACGTTTAGCATTAGCCAGCACTTTTAAATTTGCCAAGATGTCAGGCGCTCTGGCTCCCGGTAAACATTTGACTATGGTGGCTGGTGTCTCTATATTCACGTTCCGTACAATAGAATCACCAATAACTAGAGCACTTTCATCAGGTTTCTCAGTGGGTGCATCACTGAGTGGGGATAACCTGTTTAATGTTTTGATCGGAACAGAAGAGCGGTGTTTTGACCCACGACTACGCTGCCTCACCGTCACCCAGTTGCCCTGCTGCAGGGGCTCTGTTTCCGGAACCGAACAATGTACAGGAATCCCTGAGCTAGACGCATCCAAAGCCGTATCTAGAGCCCTAACATTCTTACTGTCCTCAATTAAAGTTTGGATGCGTGTCTCTAATTCTGAAATCTTCTCTGTCAGCCTAACTATTTCCCTGCATTTATCACATGTGAATCCCTCATCAGCGACAGAGATAGATAAACTGTACATGTGGCAAGAGGTGCAAATAACAATAACAGGAGAAGCCATTACTCACTGTGCTTGATGAAATATTCTTATTGCGGTTGTTTGATGAACTTGTGAAAAACTGGAGCGAGAGAGAGAGGAGAGGAGAAAAGAAAAACAGCGATAGGTTCGAATGAAAACGCTAATGACAAGCTAACGAGTGCTAATGCTTTGCAGATACCAAGAATTCAATTGTTGATATCAACAATTCATATGTTTAAATGTTAAAACGGCGCCAAAACTATTACAGATATCAAAATGCATTTGTTACTAGTTACAATTCTAAATGCTCATATCAGCTTTGTATTTCTTACTAGTAGAAATATAATTTTTGATATCAACAATGACATTTTTACTAGTAAAAATTTGAATTCTTGATATCAACAATTTAGTTGTTACTAGTTGAAAGGTTAATTCTTGATATCAAAAATGTAATTGTTACTAGTGACAATGTTAATTTCTGATATCTGAAATAATATATTTCTGATATCAACAATTGGGAGGGTAATTTCTGATATCTAAAATGGCTTTCTTACTAGTAACAATTACATTCATGATATCAGAAATGAACATTGTCACTAGTGACAATTAAACAGTGGCGGCTCTAGACAAATTTTACTAGGGGGGGCCAAGGAGGGGCCAGTGTTTAACCAGAGGGGCACATTAAAACTGGCAACATATTTTATTTAAATGTAATGCAAATATATACAAAAAGTAATTCTTGAAAAAATCTACAGAGTAATTTTACACAATCTAAACATGTTAACAAAAACAAATTATTATTAGTACTCTTATAAAATTCAATCAGGCAATCATACATTTCACAATTTAATATTTATATATGAATGTCAAGAATTCATAAGTGTATATATTTATAATGCTTACACTACACTACACTACACAGAAATAATATACAATTAAATTATGCTTATTTTAAATGTATTGTGCAGGCTAAAAATATAATAAGCTTTTAATAATCTTTCAGTGCACAAAACCATGATAATATGAAACGCTTCAAAACTGAGCTCACAAAGTGATTTTAATAGTTTACGGCTTTTAAAACATGTCTGTGATCTAACAGGCACAAGCGAGTCTTTTAAAAACAGCAACAAACATAAAATACAAATACACAAAATAAAGTATTTTATGCAAATCCACAGCCTTTTTATATACAGATCAAGCATTATAATGTGAGTATATAATACTGGAGAGAGTTTTACCATGCATCCTGCTGTAAATGGACGAGGTGCGCGCTATTTGAATACTGAATGGAGAATGATTGACAGCCGCAGAGGAGGTGAATGAGGTTTCCGTAAACTTTAATTTAATGATGTAAATAGTCTTCTGTCCATAACATTAAGCTATGGAATTGCTTCAGATGACTTTGAGAAATTATAATCAGACCCAAGTCACCCAAACCGAAAAGCGCGATGTTTGCATCCATGAATAAGATTAAGTTCCTAAGTGTTTGGGTGCGCTGCACTAATTTACCCATCTAGAACGTTGCGTCACATTAGTTCCGCTTTTGGCGCTCGCGTGTAAAATCATATTACTTTTTTTTTCAGCAAGGGGGTGGCCACAGGGGTGGCCAGGGACATGTCTACAGAGGCACGGGCCTCCCTAGGCCTCCGTGTAGAACCGCCACTGCAATTAAATTGTTGATATCAAGAATAGACGTTGGTACTAGTAACCATGTGATTACTGATATCAAAAATAAAGGTCTTTACTAGTAAGAATTGTATTTCAGATATGTGAAATCGGAATTTCAACTAGTAAGAAAACAATTCTTGATATCAACAATTCAATTTGAATGGAAGCCTATGGTGACATTTAACTAGTGAAAATACAATTCCTGATATCAAGAATTAACATTGTTACTAGTGGAAATTTAATTTTTGATATCAAAAATAGCAATTGTTACTAGTAGAAATCTAATTCCTGATATCAAGAATTAACATTGTTACTACACAGCAAAATCCCCAGTGTTAATTTAACACTCTGAGTGTGGGCACATATAAACACTGAAGCAGTGTTGTTAAAAGTAAAACTGAAGCAGAGTTGAAGTTAATGAGATAATTAAGAAGTTTATTGAGTTATGATTGACCATTATTGAAGACACCTGATGTTAACAAGCAGACTCCCCAAACGAGAAAATCACAATTTGTGTGTCTCCATTATAGTGGTCAGTGTGTTAAATTAACACTTGGGATTTTGCTGTGTAGTAGAAATACAATTCCTGATATCAATAATTAACATTGTTACTTGTGGAAATTGAATTGTTGATATTAAGAATACATATCCTGTGAATGAATAAAAGTTAATTCGGCTTGCCATATTTCGTGGCTCTAAACCTGTCCACCCTGAGCAAATAAAATATCTCATATGTTATGGTAAGTTAATAATTTATTTTTAATGGCTTTTCATATAAAATGTGATGCTATTTGATTTTTGATCTACTTTGTACTGGAACATTATTTTAATCTAGGCTAAAGACCAAAATGGCGAAACTTTGACAATTACAGTGCTTAAGTAAGGCTACTATTGAGATACATTTCCTATAACATCATTAAAAATGTCGAATGAAGTCCTTGTATATAGGCTTGTAGTTTTATATACGGATATTTAAGCGTCAACAAAATATAAGTTTGACGGTACAATATTATGATATTTAAAGATATTTCAGCAACATAGTGAACAGAAGCGTTATTGCACATATACACTGATCACATTATAATGATATTGTTGATTTTGTTGTTCCATAATTGTTGACAAATATGATGCAGAGGGCAACAGCTTGGTAGTCTAAATGCAGTTATGCCCCTAAAATGATATTGCTTGTGTTTTTGTCTCCTATTTCTATATCATAAGCAAATACAAGCAGTGAGAGCAATATTACACGAGTGCTGTTTGTTTGCAAATGGGATTTTATACAACAGTTATAAATAATAAGTTGATATTGTGTTATATTGTAAAGATGATATAACACGTTTTTGCTTAATTTAGCAGAAAACATAATTTAAAGCCAAAGCAGAATTGTTCTGCGTCTCCTAGCATCAGTTCTGAATCAGTGAACCAAAGAAACAAAAAAAAACAAGCTGTTTTGGTTCACTTTCATTGTATGAACAGAAAATACTTAGATGTTTCTCAAATTATCTTCTTTTATGTTCCATGGTTTATGTTAGGCTGTTGAAGCTTAAATGTGTATGTGTAATAAATTTTATGTTGAATCAAAGTTTCTAAAGCTGCGATATACCTACATGATACTTTCTCATTTAACACAAAAATAGCTGTTTAAATCATCTTAGTTGGTAATTTCACAGTGTAATTCATTTTGTGATTGTGATTAATTAGATTAATTAATCGAAACATCATGTAATTGATTAGATAAAAAATTTAAATCGCCTGACAGCCCTAAGGGGACAGTATAATCTGCAAACTCTAAGCATTTTGGCCATTTGTGTACCTAAAATAGTAAAAAAATCTAGAGCATGAACAAAATAGTACATTGTATTTACTGTCATCTGAAACTATTCTGTTGCAAACTGCTGTTGAGTTAACATTAGCAATTTTCATATTCACATTTTATTTAATTGTCACAATTCTGTAAAATGATGACAGCTCGGTGCAATACAATCAAAACATTATGATATTATCTCTCACTATACTGTAAACCCTAATGTTGTCTTGACTTAAAAAATCAAGTAATGTTGACTAAACAATACTTAAAATTTTGCGTTTTGGTCCTGTCACTTAAAAATATGAGTTAATCTAACTAATTTACCTTCAAAATGCATAAACTTAAGATTTCAAGTGTTGTGAGCTCAAAATCATGAGTAATCCTTTGGAAAAACTCGACGTCACTCTGTTCTTCCTTTAATGTGATTGGCCATGGGAGGAATTCTGCCTAGCAACAAGAGAACAAATGCACTGATTGGTGGATTACAAAATTCGTCCTTTTGGTTTGTTTGGTTTGCTGAACTACATTTCAAGAGGACGTTTTTTTTAGTGTATTATGTTAGGTGAGTAAAGTTATGTAGATATAAAGTTGTTTTGCATGATTTCTACTATTGAAATATGTTATCCTTGTGGTACGTGATTTTGATGTGGTAAAATACTACAATAACGACAACTTCGTATTTGATGAAGTGGCCCAATCGTTTTCCTTTGAGAGAAAGAACATGGCAGCTAACGTTACTGCTTAACTCGTTAGACCAATACACTGAAAACCCTAATAAGTTGACTGAACTAAATTGATTGAGTAAACTCGTTGCCTCAATTTAATTGAGTAATGGAGTCTCCCAAAACTTACATATTTAAGTTTATTTAACTTGACGCTTTTGTAGAAAACCCTAATAAGTTGACTGAACTAAATTGATTGAGTAAACTCATTGCCTCAATTTAATTGAGTAATGGAGTTTCCCAAAACTTACATATTTAAGTTTATTTAACTTGACGGTTTTGTAGATTGTACTTAATCACTCAGTTCACCAAACTTGGTGGTTATTTAATGTACTTAAACGATTATGTTCACTTAACTTGGTATTAATTCCAAGTGTACTTATATATTTAAGTTAACTCAACATGTAAATTTAACTAAAAATTGTTCTTAATTTTGACCGCACACTTTTTGCACACTGAAGTAAAACAAATAAAAGCATATTTAAACTTTGACCTTTTGACAAAATGTCACAATATTTATGAAAATACAGTAAACCCTATACTGCACTGTAAAAAAAAAGTTGTGTCAACTTAAAAAAAATAAGGCAACTTATCGCAAGGGCTTTTTTGAGTAAACTTAACAAAAAATTACTATGTTTGCGTATTTTAACATCAACCTAATCCATTGGTTAAAGTTACGTCCAGTGGACATCTTTTTATGTCTTTGCAGACCTTGAAAAGATGTCCACTGAGGAGGCAGAATGTTTTATGATGTCTTTTTTTAAATGTTTTCTATGTCTTCTGTACGTCCGATATAGACGTTCACAGATCCTCCTTACAAGGTTCTGTGACTTTATTTCTGTCAGACATCTAGAGAAGCTCTTATTGAGAATTAACAGAGGTTTAAATGTTGATACATTATACATTTGAAGTCACCATTGTGGTGGAAAGTGTTTGGTTTAGTTGGGATCTTGGTCCAGTTACTTCTTGTGTAAGCTTGTCTTTTGCTGCTGTAACAGCGTATTTTAAAGCACTGTTTTTTTTGTGGTGAAGAAAGACAAACTTAAATGAGCTCAGGTGTCATCAGCTCTTTGCTGATGTTGGCTTGTCTCTTGCTGCTGTAATTTGCGTGTTGTAAAACACTGTTATTGTAGCAATGAGAGTTGAGATCAGACATGCACATCTTGCTTGTAATGGTGACAAGTTAAAATAAAATGTATTGCTGCAACTGTGGATTCACTATTATGGATAGAAACCTAGTAGATAAAATAAAGTACTTATTTTTTGAAAACAGATCACGTTGTCACAAACAGACATCAAGATTTTGGATATGCATCACATCAATGGTGACAATCAGAACAAAAAAGGCTGGATAATAAGGATGAGTTTGTGCTATGGAGCTCTTTTGTTTGTCACCGTTGTTGTGATGCATATGCTAAATCTAGAAGTCTGTGAGTGTGAGTACTTGATTCTTTTACTCAAAATATTTCAAATGCATTCATTTTGTCCATCTTCAAAATAAGTATTTTGCTCTTGGTGCCCGTTATAAATATCAAACAAAAATTATTTTCTGATCTCAAATACGTATTATGTGATAACTTTCTCATCAACAAAAAACAACTGATAACACCTGAGCTCATTTAAATCTGTCTTTTTTCACCACAAAAACAGCGTTTTAAAATACACCAACTCAGCAGCAACTGGACCAAGATCCCAACTAAACCAAACACTTTCCACCACAATGGTGACTTCAAATGAATCAAGTATCAACATTTAAACCTCTGAGTGATTTAGGTAGAGTCTACAAAACAGTCAAGTTAAATAAACTTAAATATGTAAGTTTTGGGAGACTCCATTACTCAATTAAATTGAGGCAACAAGTTTACTCAATCAATTTAGTTCAGTCAACTTATTAGGGTTTTCAGTGTATATTACATTTTGATTCTCACTATATTATCTTAATTCTTGTCTGTCAGGAGTTTGATGTCGAATGTAAAGAATTGCCTATACTGCGCTTTCCATTTTGTGAGATTTATGTTGTCAAGAAAGTGTGATGTTCTTGTGAAGACTGAGATCTTTCCTCTGCTGGGTTTTAAATGCTTTCCCTCTGCAAACTGCCACACATGTGAGGGCTGTTTCTACAGAAACAAAACCTGACAACTCTAACTTATCTTACACTATCACACAGGAGAGGTTTTTAAGTTCCATTGTTAGTCCAAAACAAATATAGATAAAACTAATAAAGAGTAAATCAAGCAAAATAATGCATCACAAAGCTTTACAAAATGCAGATAATAAAGTTTGTGTTAATTAAGGCAAAGAGAATCTGTTCATCTTAATCCTTTTTTGTACACATGTGAAAGGATATTTAGGCAGCTTTTCTATAACTAAAAAATAAGTTTCCTTTGGTCTGTAACACCTATTTCTTATAAATGTCTGTCCTAATAGGCTATGTGTCATTGTCCTTGAGTCACTTCGGTCACTACAGAAGATGTGTACATGACTCAAGGCATCATTAGTATTTTTTTCATGACTGCTTTATAAGTTGTTGTTTTCAATTAATTAGTTTCATTTTCAGTATAATAAAATATGGTAATTTAACTTAGAAGACACTGAACACTCTTATTGGTGTCTTGCGCTCTTACCATCATCGTTCAGCACAACAAATATTTACTTTATTTCAATACCCAAACATGTGCATGTATGTAATCTAACCTCTGTTAAACAAGAGCTCTACAGTAAAACACTTCAGTTCCAGCTCAAAGGCGGATGAACCCACAATCATCTTAACTAATTAAACCCACTCTCAAACTGACACTAATCTCGGTCTAAATACAATATATTGAGGTCACACGACCAGATGAAAACTGGTATCATGATACCCTGTTGAAAGACTCTTTCATGTGTGTAATAAAGGATTAATGACTGTCTGTTTAATTGAAACAGATTAGTGATTAATTAATCACAAGACACATCTATAAAGCAAAGGAACTAATACTCTAAATATAGCAAACATTTATTAGACAAGAAATAAATCATTACTCCATCATTGTTGTTGATGCAATACAGTTTATTTTCGTCAGTTTCTGAGAATAACAAACTGAAAAGCATTACATTTTATCCCCTGAATAACTCATGTTTTCCCAGAAATATGTAAATGAACTCCTACATCCTAAAAGGTAAAATATCTAATGTAGAAAGACTCATTAAATGTCAAATTAAATCTCTAAAAATTATTAACTCGAACCCCAAAATATATCCTACTGTAACCAGATCACTGACCTACACACACACATCTGAAGAAATTACAAGAAAATAAAAGATTCATCAGTTACCTATATTTATCCATCACCAAACAAACCTGTAATAGTATTATATAACCCTTCACCATCTTCTACTGTCAACTAGTGAAGATTTACCCAGCATCAGCACCACATTGTGAATAATAATAATAACAAGCATAGAGAGCTGCTCAAACAAGAACATAAATCAGCAATTAGGCTCAAATATCGGTTTACTGTATTTGTGAAGAACTAAAATCAAGATAAAATCGCCCTCCACTTTAGTTTAGTAGCTCTGTTTCTTCAGACTGATTTACTTTTATGATTTTACTTTCTCATCACTGATTTTTCATTGCACTGCTCTTTGTCAGCAGCATCTGCCACAACATTTATTCACAAAATAATCTCATATGGTCACCTGTGGCTTCAATAACTGTCAATCAGTTGTAATAATTTAATCCTGGTGTTCTTTATTTTCTAGTCACTTTGGATAAAAGCATCTGCTAAATCAAATTAATTGCATGACATGCTAAGTAATTAATCAAGTTATTCTCAATTCAGTGTATATATTACCATTGGCAGAGAAAACCATTAAAATAAAAAGTAAAAGATACTACATGATTATGACAGCAGTGTAAATCATTGATTAGACTATTTTTGGTTAGAAATTATAATTAAACATTAAATGAATGCTTTAAACTCACAGCCCTAGTTTGCAGATGAATGAAGGCAACAGATGTGGACTTTATTCTGTCACACGTTTAACAGACAGAGCAGGAGCAGTGCTGTCACTGCCACCCCAAGCCTCATGGTTTCGATACTCCGCCTCCTGCAGTCGGTAACTGGGTTCCCTGTAGTGAGGACCCTCATAGAGATCCCACACACCACTGAGCACCTTACAGGAGCGGACCTCTGTTATATCACAGCTGTCCAATGATGGACAGTCTCCTGTGATCAAGCTCCTATTGCCTCTAAACTCTTCCTGATCGAAGACCAGAATCATACACACCTAGAAGGAAAGAGAACATTGCTTTATATGAGACACGAAAATAGAGCCTTAGTGTATGAACAGTTGGTTTATGAACAGTGTCACTGTAAAGTGCTTTCTGTGTGAATGACAAACAAGCCATAAACTCTCACCCCGTCCTCACGGAGACGCCACCATCTGAAGCACTCCTTAGCATCCCTCTCCTCCTCGTCTGATTTTTTTGTGTAGTAAACCCGACCAACATATTCAGTAGACTCCTTTGGCAGCAGACTGGATATCTGCAATACAAGTAAAAAACAAACATGGTCATCAATAATTATAGATCTAGGAAACTTGCTTTGACTTGCCCAGATCAGTGAATAACATTTTGTCCCAGTAACAAGATAAAATACCAGTAAATGTACAATATGTGTACTTTTTTCCCTAAGTGTAATGTTAAATTACTAGAGCAGCAAAGTGCTACAAGAACCTCATATTCCTTAATGTTGATTCCTTCAGTGGGGTTTCTCTTCCTGTAGAAATAGACTTTTTTGATGAGGTCCAGACTTTTTTCAGCCTTGTTTTTAGTCTTCTTGTCACTATAGTCCAGTTGAATAGTCTGTGTCAAAGATTCACAATATTACAGTGACTTAAACGTTTTGAGACAATAACACAAATGTCGAAGTGTGAAATTAGATTTGAACATAACATACATCAATGATGAAATCCTTCTTATCCAAGAAAACAGTTGGGATAAGTTTGTTCCACTCGTCCACTGCTTTATTCCACTCTTCCTGTACAAATGGTGATTGAAGACAAACACATGAGACCAGTTTGCCCACAAGAGCACCTGAAAATTAACTTGCTTGTTTAGCCATTATATATGTATTTCTTATATTTTTATAAACTACACATTTATGCAAATTTTAACTTGTATGTTCCTCTCTGAACAACTTCAATTACAGATTTGTTAAAACAAATTTTAACAATTGTGACCATAGTTAGCTAACAATGCTTTTGGGAGATGAACCCCTGCACAGTAAAATCCTGAGTGTTAAATTAACAGTGATTATATTTGGTCTCACTCTACTAGACTGTTAAAGCAACTAAAGCAGAGTTTAAGTTAATGAGCTAATGAAGTGATTAACTAAGTGCTGATTGTGAATTAGTGATGAACAGCTGCTGTTAAGAAACAGAATCACTGAAGAAAAGAGAAACACAAGAACTACTACAACTGACTTCAGACACAGCCTTAGATGAAATCAACTGAAATAAAATACATGAAATCTCTCAAGATCTGATTAAACAACCCCACAAACAGCATCACCAGCTCCACTTATTAATAACCAGACTGACTTTATTTCTGTCAGACGTCTACAGAAGATCTTATTGAGTTAATTAGTATAGTTAACCACTTAATTGGTTTCCTTGTTTGTTCCTTTTGTATCGCTCTCAATTTCTGTTATTCATGGCCTGTTCTCATTTGTTCTCATGGTCTGTTGCTTAATTTGTTCTTTTTTTAATAATCATCATTATGAATTATCTGCTGTCTTCTTATAAAACTGCTGCAGTTTGAACCTGACACATTCTTCCTCAGCTGAAACTGACCGTGACAACCGGGACAGTGTATTATTGGTAAACTGAAATTCATTTATGTCATTTTAATAGAGTAATAATGGGACAAACTGTATTTGCCCATTTTTAAAAAAAGACAGTTTTAATTGTAAAGTTTAGTTAAGAAGGTGTGTTAAGAGTGTACATTACATATACATTAATGCCATTGCTTTGCAACAGGTCCAAGATTAGTACATTAATTGTAAATGTTGTCTTTTACCTGTAAGCTCTGTTTGTCGTTGTGTTTAGTTTGTGTTATTCTCGTCTCTCCCACACACTTGGGCAGGCGTCTCTTCACAACATCCTCGAGCTTCATCCGGGCATCTTTCAGCTTGTCATCAGTGGAGTATAAGATCTCCTCAAAGATGTGATCTGATAGAAGGAAAAACAATATATAAATACAAATATAAGTCTCTGGTCAAATGAAAGAAGAACCGTTTTAATTCTCCACAATCCTGCACATGTTTTTAACTGACCGGTCAGTTTGATGAACTCTTTCATTGCTTTTGACGTTTGGTCCTCACCACCTGTAACCCTGTTTAGAATATTTAAGATCTTCTTGTCAATATCTTCCTTGGATACAGTAACTGGTGAGAGCTGTGTGATCTGGTCTTTCGCTGCTTTGAGGGCTTCTGAGATCCTAATGAACAAATCAAAAAAGTATGAACCAATAAACAACTTAAGCAACACTGAACAAGAAGAGCACAAATATATTTTTAAACTGAAGTTCAGTCAATGTTAACACACATCTCTTCGATGATGTTGACGATCTTGTGCTGGTAGGCCTGCTGATACAGAGTGTATCTGGTGTGAAACATGTCATAAATATTATCAGCCACCTGCGAGAGACAGAGAGAGTGATGAATTAGAGCACAGACTGACTACAGTACGTGATTTCACTGATCTAACAACAAAACACTGAGCACTAGTGATCGGATCACCTAACATTCACCTTCATATTAGATGGAAGCAGAGACGTAACCAGGACAATTTTACTCATGTAATACTGAATGACACATTGGCTGATAAGATGAACTGGACCTTTGATTTATTTTATTTTCATCTTAGCCTCATCTAATAGTGTACATTAACTTTACATCATGGAGTTGTCTTAAATTATAAATATTGAAATGTAAATGTTTACAATTGAATTCATAAACATATTTCTCAAATCTGAACATTGATTTCATGTTCATCTTAATAAACTGAATTAAGTTATGTATAGTAATGGAGGAAGCTATCTCATAAGTTTCTGTTTTAACTCAGTTGACTGAAGCATTGTTTCTACAATCATTTCTTACAGGCTGAACAATGATTGATCATTCACACATTATTTTACAAACTGCACACACTATATATAAAGACAACTTCATAGGTAATAAATGATCTTATGAGAAGTCATAAATACAGTAAGTTATCATGTGTACCTTGTCTCTGAAGCAGATGTGTTTTCTCCCCTCCACCTCACACACACGAGCAGATTTCAGCAGACGCTGATGGTCAAAGCTGTTTGGGATGCCGAGGTGATGACAGTCTCTGACAGAGATACAGTATATCGAGATATGATTTTGGTTGATGTTGTGCTGACTGCTCTGACTTTATACAGACACACAACAGTGTTTTTTTCTTGGTTTTTACTTCTGTGTTGCGTGCTTTCTGCAGCCACGTGACCATCATAAACCAAAATATTAATATTTATGAACATATAAGGTTATATTATATCAAAGCTTCTTAAGGATATCTAAAGTGATGTCTATGTAAGTAGTTTACAATTAAATTATCGATGTTAAGATTAACAACCATTATTATAAGTATAAATGAGCAGTCCTTTAAAGGTTTATTTTTTTACCTTGCAAAATAGTCCCATTTGTGCACATCAATGCCATTCCTTTGATTTACCACGATCTCATACAGGAAAGACTTGTCCTCCGTCCTGCCCTCCGCTGGCCACTGAAGAATCAAAATAACTTCAATACTCAACAGAAACACTGTATGACTTGAGCATTGGAAGGACAGTTCAAGATTTAGTACCACTTTAGCTGAAGTATCAACTCCTTTTATCAACTCCAGAATAAAGGTGATATCTTCTTTCAGCTCTTTTTTCAGTTCATCATTGTTCTCTACTATGTCCAGAAACAGCCAAACCGAGGCATCCTCAAGCTATGAGAATAAAACACACAAACACAAATATATATGAATTGCCACACAGTCATAACTTTTAGAAATAAACAATGTAAACTGTATAGAGTTATAAATAGAGAATTTTATGTTAAGCTGGGCATCCATTGTAAATTATTCTATTTAAAAAACAAAACAAAATAAATTCTGAATGCTACACCTCAGAGTGTCTCATTTCATTTCAGCAGGTATCTAAAACTGAATTAAGTGATCTATAATTTATTTGCTCCTGGTTTTCTGTTCTTGTGGATAAACACAGGAAACAATTATTCTTTCAAAACCTTTTTCTGAGCGATGTTTATGAAACTATAATTGTGTTTTTGTGTCCTTTTGGAGATCGGCTTTTGTGTTCTAGTGAAGAAGAGAAAGTCATACAGGTCTGGGAGGACATAAGAGAGAAAAAATGATTACAGAATGATAATTGTAATTTTTTTATATGAGTGCTGTATCAAAAGTTATAGCATAATTTGACAAATTTCTGCCTTGAAGCCCTGCAGTACACTCACTCAATAGACTTTTGTGTGTCACTGTACACATTTATTGTGATTGGTTTTGCTAAAACGTGCTTCTTTCAACGGTACAATATTTAATTTGGTTTACTCTTAGTAGGCTGTTTAGTAACCACATTGTGTTTAATCAAGTAGCATTTGTTTGTATTTGTAAAGAAAGCACCTTTTCATAGAAAACAGCATTATTAATTGTGAAATGTTAAATATAAAATACAGTTTTCATTTTATGCACAGTAACGAATAGTTTTTTTTCTGCTTACCTTCCACTGATTGCCTAAGAAAACAAGCAAACAAAGGTTATTATATAAGACGTTTCATAAATGATGTCATAAGAACTGAAACTGACGTCACAGTTATACACATCTATTCATCTGCTGTAGAGTCTAACAATAAAAATGTGTTATTCGGTTTTGCTTTATAATATTTAGAAATTTAGTAACAGAAATGACAAAATAATAATAATAATAATAATAATAAATTGTATCATTAAAGCTTACTCTTAACTGAAAGCCCAACTGACCGGATACATTGTCATCAGTGAAGTGAGAAACTTACCAGGGACTTTAGGGATGAACCTGTCCTTAAACACGTAAGAGAACGGACCATGACCTTAATGAAAAACATAACTGTAAAATATACATGTTTCATATTTCACATGAGAACAATTTTATACTCTTTTCATTTGACATGCATCACATGATTTGCTATAATAAAGGAAACTTTCAGTTAAAAGAATAAAAGAGCTTAACCATCTTACTCCTAGTACAAATAAGTACAAAAATACAGTAAAAATGTTTGGTTTTACCTCATTTTAAAATACTACAAACATTTTTTAGCAAGCATTATTCCAATTTTACCTTTACCCCGAACAAACTTTTAACATATCAATTGGAATTCTATAAAACTCAATTCTGCAAATAAATCTACATAAAGAATCCATTTTATATTTATTTATATCATTTGTTTGTTATTATTTGTTCTATTTAAACAAATAGTAACTTTACATTGTTCCCTCTTTTGAAGGATGTTCAAAACAAAGAGTAATCACAGATGTATAGATATAGATAAACTTTTATTTCTGCTCAAGTGTGCTCATTTTTGGCACTCACCTAAATTGTAGCACAGAGCTGCGATTTGGACGCACAGGATTTCTTTCTCCTCAATTAACTGGCTCTGGTCATTTTTAAACTCCTTCAGTTGTTTCTCTTTCAGAACTTCTGCCAGACGTCCTGCTAAATATGCCGCACTTAAACAAACACAGACAAGACATAATTTTAAATAAAACACAGGATAAATCCAGCTTTTACATCATTTGTTCAGTTGATTGATTTATTTAGAATCTGATTATCTATATTGAACTGTATTGGTGATGGACATTAGCACTAGGGACAACAATGTAAATGATGTTTTGTCACGTGAACAGTTTATTCTAATCAAAGTTAGTAACAATGATTCAACCTAATGAAACAAAAACTGTTTTTCAGAATAAGAACTGAAAGAAAGAGCTTCACCGACATTATTTACTGTGAAGAGGATGAAGTACAAAATACATATTATCTTTCCACCTTTACAAAACATTTTCTATAGGGTAAATAAATCAACCATATGCCGTATGTATCTGTGATATTCTGCAATATCTTACAATAACTTGTACCTCATGAAAAAGTTTTAACAAATTAGTAAATAGCACATAATGGAAGACAGTTGTCGTATGTTAATTTCGACAATGACAAAGCCATGGAAAGATTTTTGACTATTTTCAATTTAGTACAGAATATAAATACAACTATCTTAGAAGTTTTACAAAGCAAATTGGTGTTACTTAAAATATATTGTTTTATACCAAGCCTTTGTGCAACACTGACTCTAAAAGCAAAAGGTTTTTTGTCTAAATTGTTATATGATTGAAATTTAATTTAAATACCTTTTTTCTATAAGAATTTACTCTTCAGCAAATGAGTTTGTGTAATATATTGTCTGTGCAAATGTGACTAGTGTATCATTAAAGGGGTCATATGATGCTACTAAAAAGAACATTATTTGGTGTATTTGGTGTAATGAAATGTGTTTATGCGGTTTTGGGTATAACAAAAAAATCCACATACAGTACACAGCAAAATCTGCAGTGTTAATTTAACACTCTGAGTGTGGAGTCTGTGGACTCATATAAACTCTGAAGCAGTGTAAAAGTAACACTGAAGCAGAGTTGAAGTTAATGAGATAATTAAGAAGTTAATGGAGTTATGATTGACCATTATTGAAGACACCTGATGTTAACAAGCAGAATCACCAAATGAGAAAATCACAATTTGTGTATCACCATCATAGTGGTCAGTGTTTGCTTTAGTTGTGATCTTGGCTCGTGGCTTTTTACTTTTAAAATTTGTTTTGCAAGTCTAGAGCAAAAGTCATCGGGTGGTGATGGTTATGTTTTAATGTAATTGTTGTTTGACCTTACTGAACTAATTTACAGTGTTTTCTCTAAATAAAACTTCCATTATTGATTATAAGAGCTTTGATTCCACAATTAAAGCGTCTGCATTTTCTATACATTCTTGCAAGTGATTCAGAATTATTTTTTTTAAGTTAAAGAATGTTTATTTTAGGCACACACAGATAACAAGAATCAGCGTATGAATCTCAACAACGGTGACAAACAGCATATTCAGATAAACAGATCTACTCTGAACATCACAAAACTAGATACTAAAAATTCACATAAAAACAGCAAAAATAAAATTTTGTTAGAATAAAAAGTTAAAAAGACAGTTCAGCTCATAATTTATTCATGCCGCAATCCATGATGGGATCCATGGATGTGTTTTTATTGTCTACAACATGCTTTTTTGATGGTCACCGTTGTTGTGATTCTCACGCTGATTCTTGATGTCTGTGTCTCTAAACTAAAGAACTCTTTCTTTATGTAGAACTAACTTTTAAAAAAAAATGTCATATTGCGCTAAAAATGCTGGATTGCTATTTTTTTCCCCTCTTTATTTATGTATATATTAATGAAACCTGAACTCACGCATTCAGGTCACTCCATGACAATTAGTTCAATCAATAGCACACATGATTGCCTTTGCTCTGGTCTGTATGTTATAATTCTGTTACCACAGCAACACAAAGTCTAAAGTAAACATCTGAAGGTTCAAGATCACAAATAAAGCAAACACTGACCGCTATAATGGTGATACACAAATTGTGATTTTCTCGGTTGGTGAGTCTGCTTGTTAACATCAGGTGTCTTCAATAATGATCAATCATGACCCAATTAATTTCTTAATTATTTCATTAACTTCAACTCTGTTACTTTTAACACTGCTTCAGTGTTTATATGAATCCACACTCAGAGTGTTAAATTACCACTGGGGATTTTGCTGTGTACATTATTGTTTTATTATTACTCTGAAAAGTGAGGTGTGTTGTGGTTGGCCAACTATACAGTGCATTGTGATTGGCCGAATGCCTCAAGTACGCGACAGATGTGTTACACCCCTTAACATATTGTGATGCTGTGTCCGGCCAGAGCGATGAGACATACACATAAAACCCAATATAAACGTGATATAAACATGATTTCTTGTCGGAAGGCCAAACAAAGTAGTTTCGCTTTCACAGTGAAACACACAGTGTCTAAAAGACATGGCGGTGGCGGCAACAACACTACAATGAGTATTAAAGTACACCTTCTTTCTTTGTGTGAACATCTGGGCAGCGTTATGCAAATCTTCCCACATAGTGATGTAGACATGTTAGAATGAGCCGTTTCAGGGTGTGGACGAGTCGTAACTTTTTTAAATAATATCTCTTTGGATTTGAGACATTACAGATCTTCTTTATGCACCAAGAGCTTGTAACAGAGAAAGGAAAAATTTAAATATGACCCCTTTAACACTTTACAGTAGAAAATAGAAAGGGTTATGCATTACACTTTTCGTCTCGATTGCTAACACACAATAACTGATTCATCTGACCCAATTTTCCAAAAAAAAAGTATACAATTTTCGAAACAAAGACGTGTTTCTCAAAACTTTGAACACATTTTACCTGTTTGCACACAAGGTCCAATTTGCTCAGTGTTTTCTGCACAACTCTACTCAAGAACGGCATCATTTTACACTGGTTTAACAATGTTCTCATTCAGAAAACACGACACACAATATAATTAACTCAAGCATCACAAAATGAACTAATTTCTCCATGTGTTCAGTAGCAAAACTGATGACACACAGTTCAGAATCTCAGGATGAGATGAACAAGACTAAATGAATCCTGGTAGTGTGAGACAAAGAGGAAGAGGAGGAGAAAATAAAAATGAAGGGGATGAGGTCAAATTTCATTTGTTCCTGATGAAATACACAGCACTATAGTCGACTGTGTTCTTCTGAATGGACTGACCATGAGGGAAGTTGGTCTACAGGCTCATCTACAGGGTTACAATACTACTTAACAGATTAACAGAACAATCTTTGATCTTAAAATCTGAAAATGTTTAACTAATAAATGCTATAGAAGTATTGTTAGTCACATTTTTTTTTTGATTGCTAACACACTATAACCAGGTTTTGAACTAAAATTTCAAAACCATAATGCCATTTTTTAAAAAAGCACACCCATTTTGCTGGACTATAAACACTATTCCCCTGCTTTAACACATGAGTCAGATTTGGTGAACTGTTACTGCAAAACCCTACACACAGATCCCTACATTTCACAGTGTGTACATCGTTTGGTCA
The DNA here is from genome assembly GCF_963082965.1 of Carassius carassius. Classification (NCBI taxonomy): domain Eukaryota; kingdom Metazoa; phylum Chordata; class Actinopteri; order Cypriniformes; family Cyprinidae; genus Carassius; species Carassius carassius. The sequence continues at coordinate 39,471,121 of NC_081760.1, forward strand.
TTTAGAAAGCACTAGCATTCAATATTGTTCACTCAGTTCTGCACAGTTTGAGCTCAGTTACCACACAATTACTCAGGTGAAAACACTACAAGTCAAAATGTATTACACATCAATCAGAACCTTTGCTGGATAACGGGCCAAAGTCAGCTTACAGTTTTTCTCAGTGGCTTTGGTGCACTTTTCGAATCAGAAATTAAAGTTTTTACCAACTGCTTACACACAAAATCTTTTTATGTCACACGATTTTTTAAAGCTCTCACTCAAAGTGCAAAACTACATGTCAAATCTTCAAAACCATAAGCTATTTCTCAGCCTTTGACTTAGTTTTCAATTGCATAAAACACTTTTTTCAAAACAGTACACACAATTCTCTACCTAAAACACAAAAATCTATCAGGAAGTGACTTGCTTTTCTTTACCAAACACAGCCAATCAAAATGCTACACTTATTCACCACGTCACACAGACACACTCCTCACATGTGCAAACACTAATTGCTTAACTGATCACTAACCAATCACTGCTTTACTTTACAGTAGTATAGATAGGCCTATAAATAGGTCAAAGGTCAGATGACCTGTTTTGAACAATGGATGCTAACAATGAACAGAGAGCAACACTGTAAACCCAGATTATTAGGGCCCGAGCACCGATGGTGTGAGGACCCTCTTGGAATTGCTCCGTTTATTATTATTATTATTATTATTATTATTATTATTATTATTATTATTATTATTATGATTATTCTTCTTCTCTAAGATGAATCGCATTTTTGAGAGCCTAAACATGCTCGAAAAGTCATGAAACTTTGCGAAAAGTCATGAAACTTTGGAAAAATGGCTCGACAGCGCCACCTATACACGTTCAACGGTGTGCGCCTCGAGCTACGTTTCACGTACATGTATGAAAATTGGTATACACATGTATCTCTCCAATACCTACAAAAAAGTCAGTCTCTTGGAGCAAAATCCGAAACCCAACAGGAAGTCTGTTATTTTTAATTTTATGAGCAAATTTTGTGTCATTTTTGTCATTTGCATGCGTTGTATTTTAACGAACTCCTCCTAGAGATTAATTCAGATCAACACCAAAGTTGGTATGCCTAATTTAAAGGCCTTTGCGATGTTAAATTGCGAAGATTTTGAGTTTTCGTTAAAGGGCGTGTCTGTGGCGGCCTGGCGAATTTCGATGATTCGCCATGAAAAATGAAGTTGCTATAACTCGGACATACAATGTCCAATCTGCCCCAAACTTCACATGTTTGATGAGACTCCGAACCTGAACAGATTGACATGCCCATATTCAGTTATAGTCATAGCGCCACCTATTGGCAACAGGAAGTGACATATTTTACACTGCGACTAACTACTCCTAGACCTTTTATGACATCAATGTCTTTTTTGTGGTCAGTCTAATCTAAAGGCCTGTGCGATGTTAAGTTGTGAAGATCTTGAGTTTTCGTTAAGGGGCGTGTTCATGGCGCCGTGACAAAATTCAAAGTCTCGCCATGGGAATAAAAGATGTTATAACTCAGGCATAAAATGTCCGATCTTCCCCAAACTTCACATGTTTGATATAAACATATATAAAAGTCCTGGCCTGAACAGATCTGAAGGCCAATATTCCATCGGGTGTGAAAAAATGGCTCGATAGCGCCACCTATACACTTTCAACGTAGTGCGCCTCAAGCTATGTTTCACGTACATGTACAAAAATCGGTACACACATGTAACACACCAATATCTACGAAAAAGTCTCTTGGTACGAAATCCGAATCCAAACAGGAAGTCAGTTATTTAGAATTTTCTCTGCAAAATTGGTGTTGTTTTTGGCATTTTCAGAGGTTGTACTGTAACGAAGTCCTCCTAGAGATTTATTCAAATCAACACCAAACTTGGTCAGTTAAATCTAAAGGCCTTTGCGAAGTTAAATTGGGAAGATCTTGAGATTTCGTTAAAGGGAGTGTCCATGGCGGCCTGACAAATTTCGATGTTTCGCCATGAAAAAGGAAGTTGCTGTAACTCAGACATACAATGTCCAATCTTCCCCAAACTTCACATGTTAGATAAGACTTCTGCCCTTAACAGATCTACATGCCCATATTCAATTATAGTCATAGCGCCACCTGCTGGCAACAGGAAGTGACATTTTTTTACGCTGAGACAAACTACTCCTAGAGATTTTTTGACATTAATGTATATTTGTGGTCAGTCTAATCTAAAGGCCTGTGTAATGTTAAATTGTGGCAATCTTGAGTTTTTGTTAAAGAGCGTGTCCATGGCAAAAATGACAAAATTTGATGTCTCGCCACAGCAAGAGAAGTTGTTGTAACTCAGGCATAAAATGTTTGATCTTCCCCAAACTTCACATGTTCGATAAGAGTGCAGCCCTGAACACATCTTAAGGCCAATATTCCATTGTAATGATAGTGCCACCTGCTGGCAACGGGAAGATTGGCACATACATGGAATAAACGTTGATATATTCTACTTATATTTATGAGTTTAAAAGCATATTTCTCACCGTTCACCTCTTTACTAAAGCCACTCGCTGCCGATGAGCCCGGGTGCGAGGGCCCGTTCATCGCTGCTTGCAGCTTTAATTTTACTTGTGTTTTTAAGTCCAATCAGTAGTTTCTACTCAAACAAATTAAGTTTCTATTACTTAAACGTGTCATTTCTTTACATTGCTTAAGAATTCTGAGTAAACTGTACTTTTTAAAGGCCTATCTTATTGTAATTATTTTTTTGCAAACAACTCAATATCATCAAGTTTTGCCTGTTACTAACAAGACTGACTGCAGCCTGGTGCTTCCCGTCTCATGCCGAGGCGTGTCCAACGGTTCTTAGGGTCAAAAACAAAATATGAAATCGGGAATTATTTTTCATGGAGTCAGGGGTAAATTTGTGATTTCCGGATTTTATTGTTGTGTCCCTGATGTTAACGTAAAATTGATGAAAGTGTGATTAATAACATCATTTAAAATGTGATTAATAACATCATGCTGTTTTTTAGCGATATTTATGTGCTTTACTCCAAAACCTTTTCTCAAGAGAGATATTTTCTTCCACTCGCGATGGGGAGAAGACGGGGAATTAGTTTTTTATCAAAGGAAAACACCATAAGTAAGTGATTTACCTCGTTTACATGTATTTTATAAGATGATATTACTTGATGGTGATATTTAAATGCTCTGTGCGCCTAAACGAGCCTAACGGTTCCTCACAGATTTGAACTGCTGTGCAGGCAGACCATGGTGCAGTCGCGGAAAAGACCAGAAGTAAGCGTTTTACCTCATATAAAATATCTATTTTATAACAGCATATTGATGAAGAACAGCAACTTATTGTGACATAAATATGTTGTGCGCTCCTACACTTTCCTCAGAGAGATATTTTCTTTCACTCACAAAGCGGAGCAGACGGGGAAGTTGGTTTTAACAAGGAAAACACGGAAAGTAAGTGTTTTACTTCATTTACTATATGTACGTTATTTCATAAAATAATATTATTTAGTAACGTTAATGCTATTTGTATGTTGTGCGTGCCTAGACGATCTGAAACATTTCTCACAGATTAAATTTGATGTCAAAATAATAATATCAGTAATGTTAATTGTTTCTTGCATGTCTCCTGACCAAATGTTGTCATTGTTGTCATTATACTAAGCATTAATTTAATGAGTTTTCATAATGTTGAGTTTCAGTATATTTTAGTTATTTATTCCATATATATATATATATATGTATGTATGTGTATGTTTCATATCAGCATGGGATTCAGGAATCGTAGAAAGAATCAGAAACATACTGATCTTTTTCATATTATTTAACAAACATCCTGACTAGATTGTTGGTCTCTGTGCATGACTGTGTGTTCATGAGACACTATTAGTTTAGTTCAATCTGAATTGCACAAAAGTTGTGAAAAAAACTTTCTTCACTGAGTTGAATCTTTTCCACTGACTCCTGACCAGAGCTTCAGTTGTTATGACTGTCAAAATGACAGCTGACAGATGAACGTGATAATTTCCTGTTGCAACGAGCACAGCAGATGTATTTACCTCAGAGAAAAAAAATCACATATGTTGTATTTCATGCTTTGTTTTTATTAATCTTCATTTTTCAAAACTTGTGTGCTTTTCCTAGTTGAGTTGGATTGAATTGCTTTGCTAATAGATTCTCATGAGCACATATTCATGCACAGAGACCAGCAGTCGGGTAAATAAATGATGACATCATTTTAAATTTTGTTTTGTGGCGAAATAATCCTTACCATTACAAATTGTTCACCTGAATTGTTATTCACTTATACTCATGCCATTCTACTGACACCATGGAAGACATGTATGTCATACAGGTTTGGAGCCACATGAGGATGAAAGAAAATTATTTTTTTCTCCCCAATTTTACAGAAGCACTTTTGTGATGCTGCAAGTGGGAGTGGATTTCTTGCTTAGATGGAAACTGCAGAGAACCACATCCTGTCGTACTGAAAAAAAGAGACTACTTTCACCAAGGAGGTCCAAACGCCATTGGCACAGACTTTGTTCAGTAAACATACATTCAGCCAGGGCCGTACTTAGGGGGTGCAAGTGATGCGGTCGCACCGGACTCCACACTTGAGGGGTAAACGGACTGAATGAGCCCCCATGTCCCCCCCCCCCGGGAACGCTTCCTACTTCGCACCAGGTCCCAAATCAGCTAAGTACGGGCCTGCATTCATAGTTAATGGAAATGACTGAGATGCTGTGGTTTAAGCAGATAAATGTAAGCACTATAAACCTGATTAAATTGAGAATAAATATGGACTAAATACGTTTTTTTGTGCCTTTGCACTGATTTGCTTTGACATTGTTTTAATTGTTGTAAAGTATGTTCTTTATATGAATTGAAAACACTGAATGTGAAGACATTTTGGTGCAGGGAAAAATAATTACAATATTTCAGTTAAAATAAATAAGTGTAAACATGCATTGTTTTGTGAATTAATGTATCTCACTCTCTCTCTCTCTCTCTCTCTCTCTCTTTATATATATATATATATATATATATATATATATATATATATATATATATATACACAGTACAGACCAAATGTTTGGAAACATTACTATTTTTAATGTTTTTGAATGAAGTTTTGTCTGCTCATCATGCCTGCATTTATTTGATCAAAAATACAGAAAAAAATGTAATATTGTGATATAATATTACAATTTAAAATAATTGTTTTTAAATGTATTATACTTTAAATTATCATTTATTTCTGTGATGCAAAGCTGAATTTTTAGGATCATTATCACATGATCCTTTAGAAATCATTCTAATATGATGATTCATTATCAAAGTTCGAAACAGTTCTCCTGCTTAATAGTTTTTCAGAAAATGTGATACTTTTTTAGGATACTTTGATGAATAAAAAGTAAAAAAAAAAAAAAAGAAGCTATGTTTTTAAAATATAAATATTTTGTAATAACAATATAAACTACTGGTCAGTAATCTTTTTTTCTATATTCAAATAGAAAACTATTATTTTAAGTTGTAATAATATTTCACAATATTACTGTTTTTTCTGTATTTTTGATCAAATAAATGCAGGCTTGATGAGCAGTAGAAACTTCTTTCAAAAACATTAAAAATACACAGCAAAAAATGCAGAGTGAAATGAACTCTGCTGGGAGTACATGTGAGACCACACTCAAGAGTGTGAAAGTGTTAAAATAGGAGTGTTAAATTAACACTGAAGCTGAGTTAAAGTTAATGAGATAATTAAGTGATTAATTGAGGGATGATTGACCATTATTGACGAGACCTGATGTTAACATGCAGAATCAACAAAGACGAAAATCACTATTTTTATGTCACCATTATAGTGGTCAGTGTTTGCTTTAGTTGGGCTCTTGAGCATTACATTTTCAAAGTCAGATTTGGTTTGGCTGTTACAACTGAATTGTAACAAACAGACAAGAAAAAAAAATCAAAAAGTGGGCATTTGACCTGAATCACCCAACTCAATTAAAGCCTAAACAGATTTGATTGACCTCATTGATTATAACAACCCTGTGATTGTGCAGTACACACTAATTAAAAGGATTTCTTGAAAGTTGTTCTGATAATAAAAAAAACTTGTTTTAGGCACATACATACATCAAAAATTAGTGTAGTAATCTCAACATCGGGGACAAACAGCATATTCAGAAAAACAGAACAACTCTAAACATTAGAAAACAAACTACTAAAAGTAACATAAAAAACAAAAATAGAATAGTAAGAATAAAGGAAATTACTGAAACAATTCAGATAATAATTTATTCATGCCACAATGCATCATGGGAGCCATGGATGAATTTTGATAGGTAGCACCCAGAATGCACTGCAACATGCTTTTTGGATTTTCACCATTGTTGAGATTCACAGGTTAATTCTTGATGTTTTGAAAAATTTTTGAGCAAACAACTTTTAAGAAATTCCTCAGATTGTCTTTAAAATGCTGGAAATACTATGTTGACGAAACAGAGGGCTGAAATAATCAACAATGTAACTTTTAATCAGTAATTCATGAATAACAATAGTCTTTGCTTGTCCATCAGTTTTATAACAGCCAATTAAAATCTGACTTTATCATTTTAGGGGTCAAGAGCCCAACTAAAGCAAACACTGACCACTTTAATGGTGACACCATTAAAATAGTGATTTTCATCTTTGTTGATTCTGCATGTTAACATCAGGTCTCATCAATTATGGTCAATCATCCCTCAATTAATCACTTTTATTGGTCAATATGTGAACTAATCAGGCATAATCAATGTGACTCTAGCCATTTATGTATCAAGTTATTCTACTGTTATAATCATGCATTTGACTGTATGTAGAGGCCTGCATGAGAATGAAACAAATAGAATGAAAAGAGCAAAATGGAAAAGCTCTAGATTATTTGTAAATTGAAGAAGAAGGAAGAGTATGTGTTATGTTTGGGGGACACTGCTGTATTTATATACCAAATAATATAGGAGCATTTAATGAAGTAATGAACAAATTGAAAAGGCTAAGAATGGTAGATAAAGAAAACGTTGGAAAAGATCCAAAGTTAGGAGCATGGGGAGCATAATTAATAACTAAATTGGGAATGTTTTTAGGAATTTCATTATTGACAGGAGATTTACTATTTTACTGTGTACTTCCCATATTGAGGTCACTTGTCAAAGCCACAGCTAAGCAAATTAAATTCAAAGATGTCAAGACGATGGGAAATTGATTTTTGAGGGTAACCAAAATGGACTGAAGATCAACTATGCTATTTTTGTGATTTTACATTTTTTATGTTTATTACTCTTGGATTTTACATAAATGTGACAACCACAAGCAAGTGCTGAAGTGCTGAATATTGTTTTATCTTTAATGAGGGGTTAGGGAGACTGGATCTTTTACTCCCTCCTCGTCAAATTAGGAGAGAGATGTTTGGTCCAGTAATCCATCAGAGTGGAATTTCATAATCTAGTCACTGGTGATAATACAATGTGACTTATCTAGTCACTAGGTAGTGTAACTAATATGACTGGATTATGGAGTAGCACTCTGGATAAATATAATCAAATGTGAGACTTATTAAGTCTCAAAGGGGAGAATGTGGAAGGTTTTTATTGGTCAATATGTGAACTAATCAGGCATAATCAATGTGACTCTAGCCATTTATGTATCAAGTTATTCTACTGTTATAATCATGCATTTGACTGTGTGTAGAGGCCTGCATGAGAATGGAATGTGCAGAGAGTGCAGGGGTATAGTATATGGTGCATCTGCACATTCTATTTGGACATATGACAAAATATATGATCAGACCTCCTTGGTGCAGACATTACCAAAATACAGCATATAGTAAAGTTGGACACCCTGTTTTGACATAAGACAAAATATATGATTAGGCCTCCTCGTTTCACGTAAAATAAATTCTACATCCTAAAGGCAAGCTGGAGACAGCCATAAAAGGTTAAAGAGTTAATAAACAGAATCATATGTATGAAATGTATTGAACATGGGCACGCCTTCAGAAGCACTGTATAAAATAGAGACACAGACTCGACAGACTGTTCTGCAGAGCTTTCTCGGTTTTATTTTCTCTTGAAAATAAAATCTTTCTTCTGGAAACAAAACCCCAAGATTCCTCAGATCCATGGCAGACGAAAATACACTACAATATATATACACACAATGTTTTTTTTTTGTTGTTGTTGTGTTTAAAACACTTATTACAGTGTTGTTATTTAACTCTTAATAGTGTTACATTTTAACACCATAATAGTGTTGGTAATATCAACTACTTATTGCAATGTTGTTATTTAACTCCAATAGTGTTACATTTTAACACTGTATTGGTGTTGCAAGTGTCAACACTTTTGAAAATTTAACACTCATGTGGTGGTATCCATATATACACTGAGAAAGTGTTAAATTTAACTATTGGTGTTAAATTTTCGATCTCAAATTTGTAGTGTGCCATCACTGAGGAAACTACACACTAGAAACCTATTAGGCCATGGCTTTGTTTTGTTTTGTTTTTTGTTGCAAAAAAAAAAAAAAAAAGACATGTTCAATACAAATAAAATCGGATCAGTGTAATGTTGCAGTTGTATGTATTTATTTTACATGGCTCTATTGATTGAAAGATATTTTGAGTTTCAGGAACTAAAAGTTAAGTTGGGTCAGTTACAATATTCAATTCAGCTGACTTGGTAATGGAGTAATGCTAACTTGACAAGCTGAGTTAAATAAATGGGGGGGGGGGTGATTGTTTAAACTAAGTATCTTCAGTTACTGTTACTCAGTTATAAGTGCATTCAACTTAAATGTTCTATTCCATTCCATTATGGGCTTAAGTACATTGAACCTAGTCCACTTCACTTATTCAACTAATGCTTCATTACTTAACATTTTTAAGGCAACGAGTTACCACAGTTTTTTTAAAGTAAATTCAACTTATCCGGGTTTACAGTGAAGAGGAGTAGGAGGAAGAGGCAGGGGACAACGAGGACAAATACAAAGAGGAGGAGGAGGAATGGAAATGGGAAGAGGAAGAAGAAGAGGAAGAAGAGGACGAGGGCAAATAAGAGAAGGAAGGAGAGCCATCTCTTATGAGATTAGGGCAACACTTGTTGATCATGTAATCAACCATGGTTTGACCATGAGAGAGTCGATTTACAGTTGTGTCCAAAATTCAAACCTAATGACTATTTTAGCATTATAGTAATGTACTGTAAAATACGTATGACTGCATAGTATTGCATAAGCATTTGTAACTCTAAGGCTTACAGTGTTTGACATCCATTAACTACACTGCACTGAATGAATGAGGTTGGTTTTCATGCTGTACTAAATTTTTTTGTAAATGGTTTACAGTTCCTATACTGAACACATACTGTGTTTGAATTCTGTACAGAGTGGAAAGGCAAATACATCATCGAGGAAAAGGATGCTTGTTTACAGATGTACAAGAGACTGCAATTATAAATATGGTTTTGGCCAACAATACAATTAGGATTCGAGAGATAAGAGAACATATCTTGAATAATGACACCATATTCAACAACATCAATGCTGTAAGCCTGTCGACCGTACAACGCATCCTCCAATGACACCAAGTGACAATGAAACAACTTTACAAGGTGCCATTTGAGAGAATCTCTGACAGAGTCAAGAATCTGCGACATGACCTTGTAGAGGTATGTATGCAACACTACTTCAGACATACCATATTTACTCATCTGTATATAATTTTGTCTGTTACAGAGAGAATTGGAGATGGATGCCCATTTAATTCGCCACTTATTTATTTATGTGTATGAGGTTGGGTTCAACTTCACCAAAACCAGGCGCCATGGACGAAATGTAATAGGACAGAGGGCAATTACCAATGTCCCTGGACAGCGTGGGGGTAATATAACCATGTGTGCTGCCATCGCACAAAATGGGGTCCTCCATCACAATGCGATACTGGGTCCATACAAGACCAGCCATATGCTCACTTTTCTGGATGCAATTCACACAATGCTTGTCCCTGATCCAGATCTGGCGCCTGCTAGATTTGTGGTTGAATGGGACAATGTTAGTTTTCACCAGGCTGTTCTGGTCCAAAACTGGTTTACCACCCATCCACAATTTGTAGTTTTGTACCTACTCCCACATTCACCTTCTCTAAATCCCATAGAGGAATTCTTCTCAGCCTGGCACTGGAAAGTGTATGATCGCCAACCCTTTGCCTGCATACCGCTTCTCCGGCAATGGAGGACGCATGTTGGGACATAGAGGTTGCCTCTGTCCAAGGTTGGATACGCCATGCTAGGAGATAGTTCCCTCGATGTTTGGCAAGAGAAAAAGTGTCTTGTGATGTGGATGAAGTATTGTGGCCAGACCCAGCTCGGAGAAGAGATGAAGCTTAACACTGGGGACTGCCCCCCCCCCCCCCTGCCAATTCCTGGACGGGGACCCCACACACAATTTTCTTTATTATACTGTAAAGAATATACTTATGGTTTACATGTTTATAGTTTTGTTTTATGCTAATGTACATTCGTGGACAAAAGTTTTAAGAATTACATAAATATTTGTTTTCAAAAAGTTTGCTGCTAAACTGCTTTTAGATCTTTGTTTCAGTTGTTTCTGTGATGTACTGAAATATAATTACAAGCACTTCATACGTTTCAAATGCTTTTATCGACAATTACATGACATTTATGTAAAAAGTCAGTATTTGCAGTGTTGGCCCTTCTTTTTCAGGACCTCTGCAATTCGACTGGGCATGCTCTCAATCAACTTCTGGGCCAAATCCTGACTGATAGCAACCCATTCTTTCATAATCACTTCTTGGAGTTTGTCAGAATTAGTGGGTTTTTGTTTGTCCACCCGCCTCTTGAGGATTGACCACAAGTTCTCAATGGGATTACGATCTGGGGAGTTTCCAGGCCATGGACCCAAAATTTCAACATTCTGGTCCCCGAGCCACTTATGGTTATCACTTTTGCCTTATGGCACGGTGCTCCACCGTGCTGGAAAATGCAATGTTTTTCACCCAACTGTTGTTGGATTGTTGGAAGAAGTTGCTGTTGGAGGGTGTTTTGGTACCATTCTTTATTCATGGCTGTGTTTTTGGGCAGAATTGTGAGTGAGCCCACTCCCTTGGATGAGAAGCAACCCCACACATGAATGGTGTCAGGATGCTTTACTGTTGGCATGACACAGGACTGATGGTAGCGCTCACCTTTTCTTCTCCGGACAAGCCTTTTTCCAGATGCCCCAAACAATCGTAAAGGGGCTTCATCGGAGAATATGACTTTGCCCCAGTACTCAGCAATCCATTCACTATACTTTCTGCAGAAGATCAATCTGTCCCTGATGTTTTTTTTTGGAGAGAAGTGGTTTCTTTGCTGCCCTTCTTGACACCAGGCCATCTTCCAGAAGTCTTGGCCTCACTGTGTGTGCAGATGCCCTCACACCTGCCTGCTGCCATTCCTGAGCAAGCTCTGCACTGGTGGCACTCCGATCCCGCAGCTGAATCCTCTTTAGGAGACGATCCTGGCGCTTGCTGGACTTCCTTGGACGCCCTGAAGCCTTCTTTACAAGAATTGAACCTCTTTCCTTGAAGTTCTTGATGATCCTATAAATTGTTGATTTAGGTGCAATCTTAGTAGCCACAAAATCCTTGCCTGTGAAGCCATTTTTATGCAACGCAATGATGGCTGCACACGTTTCTTTGCAGGTCACCATGGTTAACAATGGAAGAACAATGATTTCAAGCATCACCCTCCTTTTAACATGTCAAGTCTGCCATTCTAACCCAATCAGCCTGACATAATGATCTCCAGCCTTGTGCTCGTCAACATTTTCACCTGAGTTAACAAGACGATTACTGAAATGATCTCAGCAGGTCCTTTAATGACAGCAATGAAATGCAGTGGAAAGGTTTTTTTGGGATTAAGTTAATTTTCATGGCAAAGAAGAACTATGCAATTCATCTTATCACTCTTCATAACATTCTGGAGTATATGCAAATTTCTATAATAAAATTATAAGCAGCAACTTTTCCAATTTCCAATATTTATGTAATTCTCAATACTTTTGGCCACGACTGTATACAACAGTAATGTCTGGTTAACCCTCTCAGCAGATTACTTTCACTGTAGAACATTGTATTGAAATGTAGATATAAGCCTATGAAAGACCAAAGAGCTTTAGATTTAGAACAGCAGTGTTTACATGGTATATCCAAAATTTAATTGTTATGAAAGAAGTGCTTACCATTTGATGCAAATGCTTCATTCTGACATGTGTTTACGTCATTTTGAATGCAGTGTTGCAGTTTGAAGAAGATGCGAGGCATTTTGTGTGTCACTTTAGTCACTTTTGCACATCATAAAAAGTGTTAATCTTCTGATCAAGATGTGATTGCTTATTCATGCAACATTATCAGTTGCTATTGTCATGTTGCTCAATGTATTATATAGTTCTATGAAATAGCTCAAGGGTACATATCATGAACCTTCAATTGGAAAGCATATATAGTCCTAGAACAAATTCTGAGAGAGGACTTTCTAATTTTTTTTTTTGCCTGTGTGGATATATTTATTTTTCCTTTATATTTCACAAAGTGAAAGTGACATGGCATTCAGCCAAGTATGGTGACCCATACTCAGAATTCATGCTCTGCATTGAACCCATCCAAAGTGCAAACATACAGCAGTGAACACACACAGCAGTGAACACACACACACTGTGAACACACACACAGCAGTGAAGACACACACACTGTGAACACACACACACACACACACACACACACACTGTGAACACACACACAGCAGTGAACACACACACACTGTGAACACACTAACAGCAGTGAACACACACACACTGTGAACACACACACAGCAGTGAACACACACAGCAGTGAACACACACACACACTTTGAAAACACATACACTGTGAACACACACACAGCAGTGAACACACACACACCGTGAACACACACACAGCAGTGAACACACACACACCGTGAACACACACACAACACTGGACACACGCACACTGTGAACACACACACACAGCAGTGAACACACACACTGTGAACACACACACAGCAGTGAACACACACAGCAGTGAACACATAAACACTGTGGACACACACACAGCAGTAAAGACGCACACTGTGAACACACACACAACAGTGAACACACACACAGCAGTGAACACACACACTGTGAACACACACACAGCAGTGAACACACACAGCAGTGAACAAACACACAGCAGTGAACACACACACACTTTGAAAACACATACACTGTGAACACACACACAGCAGTGAACACACACACAGCAGTGAACACACACACACTGTGAACACACACACAGCAGTGAACACACACACACTGTGAACACACACACAGCAGTGAACACACACACACACACACACACACCGTGAACACACACAGCAGTGAACACACACACAGCAGTGATCACACACACAGCAGGGAACACACACACACACACACACCGTGAACACACTCACTGTGAACACACACCCGGAGCAGTGTTCATCATTTATGCTGCGGTGCACGGGGAGCAGTTGGGGGTTCGGTGCCTTGCTCAAGGGCACCTCAGTCGTGATATTGCCAGCCCGAGACTTCAACAGCCTATGATGTTGAAGAGGTTCTTTGGCCTGTTCTAGACCAAAAAACAGGATACTGGGGCAGAATAAATATTTTTGTTGTTGTTTGCTGTATTTTACTGTACTCTACAGTACATTAAATTAACCCCTTACCAGTCACCCCACATTTTTTGGCATGGAGACAGAAATGGCATACCCAAAATAAAAAGGTTTCTGCTCATGCTTTCTGACTAGATACATAATCAACATTTGTTCACAAAGCTGACACTTCAAAGTTTACTGTTCAGGAATCAGAATCACTCAGACTGTTATGATAATAGAGACATATAGTCTTAAACATAAAAACATTAAAAACATATTTTTTAAATGTATTTAAAAAATTGCTGATGTAGGATATGTGTATAAAAACACAGTTTAGCTAAAGCCACAAGTCTACCAAAGTTTAATTTGAAAATTCATAATCTAATCTGTAAAACTGTGAATTCTATGACATATTTTCTAAAGCCTTGTCATGTGTGTTTTTAGAGAAGGCTAATCAGATTGATTTATGACACTTTTCATCTCTGTAAGATCTCACACGTAAACACTCCTGTGTGCTTTGTCTGTGAAAACTCCCTCATTCATGGTTCTATTGTTCTCACCAAACGAGTCTTTCACACCACCTATATGACACATTATACACATTATTATTTTATCATTATTCTTTGCTTTTATTCCACCTTTATTAGCCTTTGTTCTGGTATTGTATCAATACCATCTATAGTACCATCTACTATCGTAATCGTGCGTTTATTATTTGGGTATCTCGTGGGTAAGGAGGTTTTCCAGTGTTGTTGTGGTCAGATATCAACGCGGAAGTATACATGAAGCATGTGACACGATGTGACAACAGGAGCATTCAGCTTGAAGCAGCTCTCCACAGAATGATCACTGTATGACATCAAAGTACCGTGAGAGCGATACGAGAGCACACAGATCCAATACATTCGAATCGCTCTCGCTGTACGTGTGCAGCACTGCTTCAAGTCGAACGTGTCTGTTGTCTTGTTATGATTGGTTTTTATACAGTTTATGGTTATGGCACTCTAAAGATTGACAAGCCGAAGGACCAATCGGAGTCTGTCTGAGACACGAGCACACGGGTCTGCACACACACAGATCGCTGGGAGAGGTTATGTATCATCAGATCGTGTAAATCAGTGGAAAATGAATAGAAATGATGATTCTGTCTGAATAAATATGTTGTAAACATCAGTAAATATATCCATATATCTCCGTGGATATGCATCTTTGGTCTATAAATCCTTATTGACGCTGTTCAGTGAGTCTATGTGAACACAAACAAACCGCTGCTGACGTGACTGGATATGAATGAGTGGTGAATTTCTATTCAAAATACGGATTTATTATATTGCACTCCTGACTTAATTACTAAACTGTCACTGCAACAATTTTTTATCAAAATATTGGTCAAATATCGAAGCTACATCAAACTGTCAATTGATGCACAGTTTGTCCAGATCAAGTAAGAGAGGGATGTTTAACGTGCTGTAAAAGTGAAACAGTAATAACCTGGGGCCGCAAAGGGGTTAAGGAATAAAACATTTGGGGAGTACCACACTTTTAATTTTTGAATTTATCTCATCAGTGTGTGAAACTGTGTTGAAGTTTGTGTGTTTTTACACTGTTTGTGTGTCATATCTGAGAGCAACCCACTGGACAAAGTTACGTCCAGTGGACATCTTTTTTATGTCTTTGCAGACGTTGAAAAGACGTCCACTGAGGAGCCAGAATGAAAGTTTTTATGATGTCTTTTTTTGACGTCTTCTGTACGTCTGATTTAGACGTTCATAGAACCTCCTTACAAGGTTAAAAACTAGTTCAAAAGTGGTCAGTGGACATATTTTCAACATCATTTAAGGTTAATTTAGGCATAATTTATACTGTTTCTGGACCAAATCCACACTCTCAGGATTTAGACTCGTGTTATTTCAATGTAATTTCCAGACACTGTGTTTGTCCTAAAATCAAGAAAATTAAATATTCTTTATGAAGTAATGAAATAACTGATGATTGAGCATGTGGTAAAATCAACTGCAAATCAAAGACATTAAATCTCTGAAGATCTCAGCAGAGGAGGATCATACATCTCCACAAACATGAGAATCATTAGATTGACTTTATTTCTGTCGGACATCTAGAGAAGCTCTTATTGAGAATTAACAGAGGTTTAAATGTTGATATTTGATTCATTTGAAGTCACCATTGTGGTGATCAGTGTTTGGTTTAGTTGGGATCTTGGTCCTCACACTTCTTGTGTTAGCTTGTCTCTGGCTGTTGTAATTGTGTGTTATAAAGCACTCCTATTGTGGCAGAGAGCGGTGAGCTCAAGTGTTAGCATCTTACTGTTAATGCTGACAAAATTATAGCAAAATAAGATATTAGTGTTTTGTTGCAACTATATTTATTTTCTTGGATAGAAATATTGTAGAAAAAAGTAATTTACATATATTTTACAAAATGCAGGATTTTGGACATGCATCACATCAATGGTGACAATCAAAACAAAATAAAGTATTTTGCTCTTTTTTGTGTGTTTCTCTACTGTAGATTTAAAAGAATTAATGAAAATAAATAAAGCTAACATCATAACCTCAGGTACTTAATATGTTATGACTTTTTCATCATCATCAAAGAACTGATACCAGCTGAGCTCTCTCAATTTTATTTCTCTTTACTGCAGTGTTTCCCAAAAACACAGTTACAGCAGTCAGAGACAGGCTAATCGAAGAAGTAGCTGGACCAAGATCCCAACTAAACCAAACACTGTCCACCATAATGGTGACTTTAAATGAATCAAATATCAACATTTAAACCTCTGTTAATTCTAAATAAGAGCTTCTCTAGATATCTGACAGAAATAAAGTCAATCTAACGAGTGAAGCTGATGAAGCTGTTTGTGGAGATGTTTGATCCTCCTCTGCTGAGATCTTCAGAGATTTAATGTCTTTGATTTGCAGTTGATTTTACCACATGCTCAGTCGTCAGTTATTTCATTATTTCATAAAGATTATTTTATTTTCTTGATTTTAGGACAAACACAGTGTCTGGAAATTACATTGAAATAACATCTAAATCTAATGCATCCTGAGAGTGTTGATTTGGTCCAGAAACAGTATGAGTTATGCCTAAATGAACCTTAAATGATGTTGAAAATATTTCAACTGACCACTTTTAAACTAGTTTTTAACTAGTTAGTTTTAGTTTTAAGGAGGTTCTGTGAACGTCTAAATCGGACGTACAGAAGACGTCAAAAAAAGACGTCATAAAAACTTTCATTCTGTCTCCTCAGTGGACGTCTTCTCAATGTCAGCAAAGACATAAAAGGACGTCCACTGGACATAACTTTTCCCAGTGGGAAAGTTTGGTTTTTCAGCAAGATTGAGTTTTTTTAACTGTGTGTGTGTGTGTGTGTGAGAGAGAGAGAGAGAGAATAAAAACATGGCTTACCCGATTGAGTGTTCGAAGCGAGTGTGAGTGGCTCCAGGATACACCAGATATGTTCCTCCCAGCTGTTTGATGTGTCTGAGTCTCTGAAACTGAGGAGTATCAATGATCTTCACCAGCAGCGGGTGCAGCTCAATTTGACCATGAATGGGGTCGTTGAAGATCTACAAGATAGAAAACAGGCAAACACATCCACAAATAAATAAAATGCCCTCTAAAAGTTTGGAAATGGACTAGGAAACATGGGGCTTTGGACAACATCAGAACATTTCTGGAATTCAGTAGGAAATTGACACTGGAATTAATGTGTTCATTTTCATTCATTTTAACCCTTTAATTTTTACCTTGCCTGAAGTGGTTTGATGGTCTTGGGATTTCTCTTTGTGGGATTCTATATATAAAAAAAATAAAAAATAAAGTATAACATTGTAAATCCTAAGTGTAAGAAATATCTTTTAGTTGTATCATCCAAAATCAACTGGACATGTCAATATTAATAAGAACTGGTCATTTCATGATTATGTATGGGGCAGGCAAACACCTTCACCTGATTAAGCCAATTCTTGTTACTAGAAATCCAAACAATGTATCTGATAAATTGACAGAGGTGTCAAGTCCAGGGGTCAGAAAGTAAAAGTCCTGCCATATTTTTGTTCCACCCATGAACTTTGCAGCTGATTTCACCAGAGGAGGAACCAAGTCATTCCTTTCAAGTCACAAACGAGTCTCAAGTTAAATTCCAAGTCCTCAAAGAGTTAAAGTTAATGAGATAATTAAGTGACTAATTAAATGATGACTGTGCAGTAGTGATAAACACCTGCTGTTATTGAAAATTACAGAGGATCGGATGATTTATTGTTTAAAATGATGCGACCATCATGGAGATCAGTGTTTGATTTAGTTGGGCTCTTGACCCTTTTAATAATACAAAGTAATTTGCTTTTAAGCACTTGCGGTTGTGTTACATAGAAAACATTAACACATTGCTGTATTGCTAAATTAAATTGCTCTTTTTTTATCTAAAACATTTAATGAACACCATGAGGGTGTCTCTCTTTGGTTTGTTACATGATGTACAGCTATTTCTGAACTACAAAAAAGTCCTATTAAACAAATATTATTGCAATTCTTAAATATTGGGGGAAAATTATACAGGCTCAGGATTTTAGACATGAGCACTTATCATATGATCCTCAACAGTGGTGACAAAATTATTCATGCTACAGTCCTTGATGGGAGTTTTACTATGGTGTTACCCAGCATGCACTTCAGCTTGAAGAGTTTTGTTGATTGTCACCATTGTTGAGATTCATATGCTGGGTCATGATGTCTGTGCGTCTTAGTATGACAAGATTAAAATATATATATATATATATATATATATATATATATTCATTACATACATTAGATTTCAAATTATTTTATTATAACTATTATACCAACGGTTTATTTGCATGTGGCAGTTCCACAAGGTAGGTTATAAAAAAAAAAACTGAACATATGTTAAATGAAATAAACTGTTTTTGGAAACAAACAGACTGATGCCTAACAATTACTTTGTCATGTAAAACCAGCTAGTAATGGTTTTCTGCACAGCACTGATCACACTGCTTTATAACAGCACATGTACTTTTACAGCGAAATACCTAACACAAGAAGCCAAAGGTCAAGAGCCCAACTGAAGCAAACACTGATCTCCATGATGGTGGCATCAGTTTAACCAATAAAACATCAGCATCTGATCCTCTGTAACACACAATAATGGCAGGTGTTCATCACTAATGCACAATCATCATTTAATTAGTCTCTTAATTATCTCATTGACTTTAACTCTTTGAGGACTTGGGATTTGACTTGAGACTAGTTTGTGACTTGAAAGGAATGATTTGGTTCCTCCTCTGGTGAAATCAGCTGCTGAGTTCATGGGTGGAACAAAAATATGGCAGGACTTTTACTTTCTGACCCATGGACTTGACACCTCTGTAAATTGATTTAGGTCACACTGTAAAAAATTGCTGTAGTTTCTACAGCAAATTTTTACAGAATTTTACTGTATAAACATTTTACAAGATGCAGCTGTAATTCGCAATGCATTATGGGTCAAATAAGGTTTTACAGTTGTTAACAGTATATTTCCACATCAACTGTAATTCATTTACAAGAAGCAGGTGTTGTCACTGTAGTTCCTGCTTTTTACACTAACTTACTGTAGTGTGGCATTATGGGATTGCACGCGCATCATTCAAATACAAATGTGACTGGAGCAGCGTGAGAACAATTGAAGATTAGAGACTTTATTCATAATTCCTGGTAAGTTCACTTAATTATACTTGAGAAATATATCATTTTTATATTTATTTGAGTCTATACTTATAATGTATAAGTGATATCATGTCACAATAGCCTCCTATCCTGACATTTAGACAAGTGGCCTTGGTAACTTCTGTGCAGTAAACTATGAATTGCTATCATAGCATAGTTAAACAGCAAAATCCCCAGTGTTAATTTAACACTCTGAGTGTGGACACATATAAACACTGAAGCAGTGTTAAAAGTAACACTGAAGCAGAGTTGAAGTTAATGAGATAATTAAAAAGTTAATTGAGTTATGATTGACCATTATTGAAGACACCTGATGTTAACAAGCAGACTCACCAAACAAGAAAATCACAATTTGTGTGTCACCATTATAGTGGTCAGTGTTTGCTTTAGTTGTGATCTTGGCTTGTAACTTTTTTATTTTTAGATTTGTGTGTCAAGCCAAGAGCAAAAATCATCGGGTGGTGATAATTATGTTTAATGTAATTGTTGCTTGACCTTAATCACTAAACTCATTTACAGGCCCTTCTCTTATTATCGCATATTATTGATTGTAACAGCTTTGATTCCACAACAAAAGAGTCTGTATTTTTTATACATTTTGTAAGTGTCTCTTGTGATACTGTGATTTTGATTTTTTTTTATTTTTATTGAAGAGTTTTAATTTTAGGCACACACAGATAACAAAAATCAGCTTATGAATCTCAACAACGGTGACAAACAGCATATTCAGATAAACAGATCTAATCTGAACATCACAAAACTAGATATAAAAAAGCTCATAATTTATTCATGCCGCAATGCATGATGGGAGCCATGGATGAGTTTTTATTGGCTACAACATGCTTTATTGATGGTCACCGTTGTTATGATGCGCAAGCTGATTCTTGATGTCTGTGTGTCTAAACTAAAGAACTCTTTCTTTATGTCGAACTAACTTTTAAAAACATGTCATATTTATGTACACAGTAAAGAAACACGAACTCAGCCAATCAGGTAACTCCATGACAATTAGTCCAAAACACATTAAAATCCATAAGATTGCCTTGGCTCTGGTCTGTATGTTATAACTCAGTTACCACAGCAACACAAAATCTAAAGTTAATAACTGAAGGGTCAAGATCCCAACTAAAGCAAACACTGACCACTATAATGGTGATACACAAATTGTGATTTTCTCGTTTGGTGATTCTGCTTGTTAACATCAGGTGTCTTCAATAATGGTCAATCATAACTCAATTAACTTCTTAATTATCCCATTACCTTCAGCTCTGCTTCAGTGTTACTTTTAATACTGCTTCAGTGTTTATATGTGTCCACACTCAGGCCTAGTCCACACGGACACGGGTATTTTTATAACCGGAGTTTTTCCTCCTGCGTTTAAAAAAAAAGTCCCGTCCACATGAAAACGCCAAAACATGCTATCAAGCGGTGTCAAGAGCATGCCCAGGCGATATAACCCAAATTGTAAAGTCACCTTGGCCAATCAGAAGCAGTCAGCAGCGCACAATCTGACGTCAAACACAGCGGATAACAGCCAGAGGTGTCAAGTCCATGGGTCAGAAAGTAAAAGTCCTGCCATATTTTTGTTCCACCCATGAACTCAGCAGCTGATTTCACCAGAGGAGGAACCAAATCATTCCTTTCAAGTCACAAACTAGTCTCAAGTCAAATCCCAAGTCCTCAAAGAGTTAAAGTCAATGAGATAATTAAGAGACTAATTAAATGATGATTGTGCATTAGTGATGAACACCTGCCATTATTGTGTGTTACAGAGGATCAGATGCTGATGTTTTATTGGTTAAACTGATGCCACCATCATGGAGATCAGTGTTTGCTTCAGTTGGGCTCTTGACCTTTGGCTTCTTGTGTTAGGTATTTCGCTGTAAAAGTACATGTGCTGTTATAAAGCAGTGTGATCAGTGCTGTGCAGAAAACCATTACTAGCTGGTTTTACATGACAAAGTAATTGTTAGGCATCAGTCTGTTTGTTTCCAAAAACAGTTTATTTCATTTAACATATGTTCAGTTTTTTTTTTTTAATAACCTACCTTGTGGAACTGCCACATGCAAATAAACCGTTGGTATAATAGTTATAATAAAATAATTTGAAATCTAATGTATGTAATGAATATATATATATATATATATATATATATACATATATTTTAATCTTGTCATACTAAGACGCACAGACATCATGACCCAGCATATGAATCTCAACAATGGTGACAATCAACAAAACTCTTCAAGCTGAAGTGCATGCTGGGTAACACCATAGTAAAACTCCCATCAAGGACTGTAGCATGAATAATTTTGTCACCACTGTTGAGGATCATTTGATAAGTGCTCATGTCTAAAATCCTGAGCCTGTATAATTTTCCCCAATATTTAAGAATTGCAATAATATTTGTTTAATAGGACTTTTTTTGTAGTTCAGAAATAGCTGTACATCATGTAACAAACCAAAGAGAGACACCCTCATGGTGTTCATTAAATGTTTTAGATAAAAAAGAGCAATTTAATTTAGCAATTCAGCAATGTGTTAATGTTTACTATGTAACACAACCGCAAGTGCTTAAAAGCAAATTACTTTGTATTATTAAAAGGGTCAAGAGCCCAACTAAATCAAACACTGATCTCCATGATGGTCGCATCATTTTAAACAATAAATCATCCGATCCTCTGTAATTTTCAATAACAGCAGGTGTTTATCACTACTGCACAGTCATCATTTAATTAGTCACTTAATTATCTCATTAACTTTAACTCTTTGAGGACTTGGAATTTAACTTGAGACTCGTTTGTGACTTGAAAGGAATGACTTGGTTCCTCCTCTGGTGAAATCAGCTGCTGAGTTCATGGGTGGAACAAAAATATGGCAGGACTTTTACTTTCTGACCCCTGGACTTGACATCTCTGATAACAGCGCACACTCTGACGTCGCAATGCAAAAACCCCGGTTATACTGTCCACACGACAACAATGCAACTGGCTTTTCTGAGAATGCTCACCCTGGCCGTAGTTTTCAAAAATGTTCGGTTTTGGTGCCCTGAAACTGCGTTTTCGTGTGGACGAAAGGCCGAACCGCGTAAAAAAAGTCACGGTTATAAAAATACCCGTGTCCGTGTGGACAGGGCCTCAGAGTGTTAAATTTTCGATTTTTGGAAGTTACATTTTCTTATTGAGAGGATTTAAAGTAGTGTTTACCTAACTTTTATCATAAAGCCCAATGCGAACGATTGTCTTAGTAACTACTATCTGTCAAAATAACTGACGAACAGCAAAATATGTGAAATTTCATTTATTTATATGTGTTCATTTGTTTATATGTGTTCAACTGTCCTATATTGACGTGACGCCTTACTATAATAAGTGAAAGACATCTTTATATCCTCGACTGCACTCACAGAAATATTTCACCCAAAATTTAAGATTTATGTAATTTATCATTCGAAGTCACCATTGCGGTGATCAGTGTTTGGTTTAGTTGGGATCTTGGTCCTCATGCTGCTTGTGTTAGCTTGTCTCTGGCTGTTGTAACTGTGTGTTATAAAACACTCTTATTGTGGCAGAGAGCAGTGAGCTCAAGTGTTAACATCTTTCTTTTCATGTTGATTAAACTATAGCACAATAAGTTATTAATGTTTTGTTGCAACTATGTATTTATTTTCATGGACAAACACTTTGTAGAAATAATGTACTTATTTTTAAGAAACACCTCATGTAGTCACACACAGACATCGAGATTGTGGATATGCATCACATCAATGGTGACAATTAAAACAAAAAGGTCTGGAAAATAAGGATGAGTCTGTGCGATGAAGCCGTTTTATTTGTTTTGATTGTCACCATTGTTGTGATGCATATGCTAAATCTAGATGTCTGTGTGTGTGAGTACATGATGCTTTTGCTCAAAATATTTCAAACGCATGCATTTTGTCCAACTTCACAATAAGTATTTTGCTTTTGGCGACTGTACTGCAGAGTCAAAAGGTTTAGGAGATATACACAAACAAAACAACACTTATTTCATGACCTCAGATACTTGTAATGTGATGACTTCATCATCACCAACAAAGAGCTGATAACACCTGAGTTCTCTTAAATTTGTCTTTCTTTGCTACAACAACAGTGTTTCACAAACACACAGTTATAACAGCCAGAGACAAGCTAACACAAGAAGAATGAGGACCAAGATCCCAACTAAACCAAACACTGTCCACCACAATGGTGACTTCAAATGAATCAAATATCAACATTTAAACCTCTGTTAATTCTCAATAAGTGCTTCTCTAGATGTCTGACAGAAATAAAGTCAATCTAATGATTCTCATGTTTGTGGAGATGTTTGATCCTCCTCTGCTGAGATCTTCAGAGATTTAATGTCTTTGATTTGCAGTTGATTTTACCACAAGCTCAATCGTCAATTATTTCATTATTTCATGAAGATTATTTTATTTTCTTGATTTTAGGACAAACACAGTGTCTGGAAATTACATTGAAATAACGAGTCTAAATCTAACGCATCCTGAGAGTGTTGATTTGGTCCAGAAACAGTATAAATGATGTCTAAATGAACCTTAAATGATGTTGAAATATTTCCACTGACCACTTTTGAACTAGTTTTTAACCTTGTAAGGAGGTTCTGTGAACGTCTAAATCAGACGTACAGAAGACTTTCATTCTGGCTCCTCAGTGGACGTATTTTCAACGTCTGCAAAGACATAAAAAGACGTCCACTGGACGTAACTTTGCACAGTGGGTAAGTTCACAAATAACCTAATAGAGTTGTTTTTGTGTTTGTCTAATTCTATTTTTTATTATAAGATGGGGAAACAATTACATAAATGTGATGCATTGTTTAATTTGGTTTAGTATATAAGCATACATTAAACATGATTCAAATAAATGTTATTTAACTTTTTAATTATCCTGATTTAGTTCTCTTAATTATTATGCAATTTATACAATAAACTTTATGTATTTTAAATAAATAAACTTTTTATTATTAATTAAGAATAATTACACTTTACATAAACTAATTACATAAACCCTGAGGATTATGCATTTAAAATAAATAGGTTTTATTATCCTAATGAAAATAAATCGTATAAAGTTTATTTGGTAGATTTGTGTTAAAATTATGAAAAAAATATAAATGGGAATTTGTTATGTAATAAAATTACATAAATCTTAAATTTTGGGTGAAATATTTCTGTGAGTGTGGACAAGTTAGCCTGATTAAGAAAAAAGTAAAAAAAACACAGAAAAAAAAGACTGAGGAAGCATCGAAACGCGAGACTGATTCTGATTATATTAACGTTTCATTCAACATCAAAACAAGCTTAACGGTACACATAAACTCCCGGTTTTCATCCAGAATATCTTAAATTGTGTTCCGAAGACGAACAAAGCTTTTACGGGTTTGGAACAACATGGAGGTAAGTGATTGAAGGCAAGATTTTCATTTTGGGGTGGAATAACCTTTTAAGTTCTGGTAAATGCTGATTGTATTGTATAAGTGGCATTTTGACATTTATTTTATTGAGCTAGTTTCATTTGATACATAACTTTATCCTGATGCTTTTGCTTGTTTTTATGTGCAGATGTTTTCTTGGAATCACAACACTCTCTGGATACAAGACGGACACATGGAGGCAAAACAAGTGGAAAAGTCTCAGAGAAGAGGGACAGCCCTCATGTGTGCACTCATCTCAGAAAGTTGATGGACTTTCAGTATGTATTTATTAAATTGTCTTTTGCAGGAATATTCTTAATTTAATAGAACATAAGCTCAAACTACAGAATTTGTGATTTAATGTTGATTCCAGCATTTTATTTTAACAATTTTCTTCAAAACATTTTCTTTTTACAAAAATTATACAAATTCTGTTGATTGACCTACATTTTTAAAGAAAGTTAATGTTCTACTCTGAGTATGGCTTATTTTTTTTTACATGTATTTGTAGTTATTTGTGATGCTATGTTATTTTTATGATAAGATTTTAACTGTTGAAAGACTGACATTTTTATTTTACCAGTAAAAGCCTTGCAATGTCTTTCTGCCAGTTTTAATAAATACTTATTTGCAACATCATCGTCTTTATTCATTTTTATTCATTTGTAAATGTATTAAGATAGAGCTCATGATAATGCATTTATATACATATTTTATAGTTTACTGTTAAAATTATTCTTTAAAGCAGTTTCATTGTTAAATTATTACAACATCAACTTTAGTTGCCAGTTAAATACTGTAATATAATGAATTTACAAATAAATGCTGTAAAATATATTTACAGGACTTTATTGGCAACTTTTTTGCCAGGTAAATACTGTACTTTAGTGAAATTAAAAAATATTGCTGTAAAATAAACTACAAGTTACATTTACTGTAAAAAAAATACTACAAACTACTGTATTTCACAAACACTGTGCTTTGGACAGAAACTTTCAATAATAAAAAAAAGTTATTTGACCCGTGTTATGGTCTTGTATTTATTTAGACTATTTGAACAATATAAAGTTGTGGCCTAGTGGATAGAGAGCTTGTCTCCTAATTATAGGGTTCTGGGTTCAAAACCTGGGCCGGCAATAACACGACTGAGGTGCCCTTGAGCAAGGCACTGAACCACCAACTGCTCCCTGGGCGCCGCAGCATAAATGATGAACACTGCTCTTTTTTTACTACTACTTTTTTTTTTACAGTGTACAGCAATTAACTGTAATTTGCTTTGCAGTAATTTCCTGTAATCCATTTTACAGCAATTAACATCATTTTTACAGAATTTTATTGGCAACTTTGTTGCCAGTAAAATCCTGTAAATTCTACAGTCCATTTTTTACAGTGCATGTAAAGTGTTAAGCAACCTTAAAGGAATAGTTTTCCTTAAAGTGAATTCTGTGTTTAAATCACTCTCACTCAATGAAATATATGTGTTTTGGTTTAAAGCAAATATGACTGCAGTGCGATAGAAAACTTGATAGAACTGAAATGGAGTTATACTCTAATGAAGATGGTGTATTACCATCCATATGCACATATGAAATAAAGAATTGTGTTAGAAAAAAAATCCTTAGTCTTGACAATATGTATGCTCACCATTTAAAATAATTTATAACACTTGTCTCCAGTGACTGAGTGTAATGTACAGAGCAAGACACACACCTGCTGCTGATGAAGCCTGTCCTGATTCCTGTGCTGTCCCTGCTGAGGCCGATGATGAAGTGGTCTGCTGGCTGGATGTGTTGTCATCTACAGCTTTAAGATGACATATCATGGTACATTTAATTTAACCCATTTTACAATATTTTTTATTGTAATAATAATAATAATTATTATATTACATTATTATATAAAATGAATTGTTATAAATATCAGAACTGTACAAAATGAATGTCAAAGCATGAAGAGAAAACAAACAAAAAAACCTTTCTATTATTGTATACTTTAGCAATGGCATTTTCAACTTTGATTTTTTTAGTTGTTTTTAAAGGAACAGTCCAGAAATTCTTGAAGATCCAAAAAGGTATTTTAGGGTTTGGTTACCTGGACTTGTGTTTTGAATATTAAAAATAAACATATATTAAATTGGGTTTGGGTGTAAATAAATAACAGCATTTAAATTTTTTGAATGATGTTACAGTCTTATTTATGTATGTATGTGTGTGTGTGTGTGTGTGTGTGTGTGTGTGTCTGTGTGTGTGTGTGTGTGTGTGTGTGTGTATGTATGTACCTACAAGCACACGCACACACACACACACACACACACACACACACATACACAAACACACGCTAGAGTAATAAGCATGCAGATATGGCAGCATTATTGAAGTTACCTGAACCAGGCTCAAAATCAATAAACTGTTTATTGTCTTTGCACCAGTCAGGAAAGTACTTCTCAGCTTCCTGCTGGACCTTCTTCCGATGCTCCTCAGTCTCTGAATCCTCCCGATTTGGTGGATTCTTCTGATTCTCTGGATTCTTCTGATTCGGTGGATCGTAATAGACCCTCACAACAAATTCATGAAACTTCTTAGGCCTGAGATTGGACACCTGCAGACACACAACAGAAACCTAACACAACCTTTCTCAAACCAAGAAAAAAGTGCTTCCACTCACTCAGGTGTGAATTCAGGTATACACCACAAACTAGAGCAATCTGATAAAGCTCAAATCACTTTATTCATTAAACTTAAGGATAATTAATTTATTTTAGTAATGACTCAGTTATAAAAAGGCTATCTGATCAAATCTTATGCTCAAGAGATTCACAGTCATTATATTTAGGAAAATTCAGGATAACAGATATTTGAGATAAGTGAGCTTTAGTACCTGGTACTTCTGCATTTTGAAGGCTCTGTTTGGCTCATTCTTGCTGTAGAAATGAACATTATCAATGGGCTCTTTACCCACTTCACCAAAACCCATCTCAAGAACCTGAATGAGTTCAGATTTCAGATACGATAAAAAGTTACATTGTAAAAATTAGTCACAACAGTCATTTTTATTGTATTCTTTTTTTTTTTACTGTTTAAACATACATGAATGTCAAAGTTCTCCTCCTCCTGTGGTGGTTTAAACTTCCCATTCTTGTTCAGTATTTCCTAAATATTTAAAAGGGTAAAAAACAGTAAAGTATAACAAGAAATTAAATGTCAAATAATAGAGACAAAAGTCATTCAAGTGGGGAATATTCACTACAATTCAAAAGTGAGGAAACCATTTCGTTTTTGAAAGAAATTAATAAATAAAAATAATCAGTGTGACAGTAAAAATAAAAAAATACAAATAGTATAAAAAACTTTTTTATTGTTACAAAAGATTTAGATTTCTAACAAAACTGAACTTATATGTATTCAGGGATGTATGCAGTGTGTTATGATATTTATCTGATATTGCTTATAATTTTTTTATATGTGAACATCAAATAAGAAGATGCGTATTAATACAACACAGAAAATAATTTACACCATACACATGGTAAATGTAAATGCCATTTGTTTAGATATGGATGGATAATAGATGTCATTCTTTTTTGTGTTTTTGAAGGGGCTTATTAAACAATATAATATAAAATAAAATAAATAAATAAATAACAAAATAAAATAATTGATAATGTAAGTAGCAGAGCTATATAACACAGGAATGATACCTGATACAGTTTGGTCTTGAAGGCTTTATCAGGCAGTGCTTTGGTTTCAGGTATTTCCTAAAGGATTTTAAAGGAGTAATTATGCATGGAAATATTAACAATAACATAATAATCTGATAAAACAGTCATTACATGTGAGAATAACTCATAAAAATATAGCGGCTTACAGCAATCAGTGTTGCCAGATTGGGTGGGTTCTTGCTCAAATGGGAAAAGGGCAGGTGGACAGAATTTGGGCTATCTTTAAAAAAAGATTATGTTATTCACTTGTTTTTGTTTGGTTATGTTATTTTAATACATTTGAACATATATAATTAAGAAAGTAGGCCTGGGAGAGTGACCCAACTCTGTGTGTTAAACTGTAGTTCTGTTTGAATTTAAAGTGCAACATGAAGGTAAGTACATTATTATTGTTAAATGTCTTGGAGTTGGAGGGCTTGGGGTGTTTTTTGACTGGAATAATGTGACATATACCTTCAAAAGTTCAAAAAATATTTTATATTCAATAAAAGAAAGAAACTCATACAGGTTGGAACGACATAAAGGTGAGTAAATCATGACAACATTTTGGGGTGAACTATACCTTTAAGTGCAATGCAGAGTCAAATAAACTCTTAAATGTATATATATATCTGTAACTATTTGGATGCCTATTTCTGGAACACTAGGTGGCACAGTGTTCAAATTTCTCAGGTACCTCCGGACGTGCTGGTGATGATTTTACCAATTTTAAGTGACGATATGTTAAATAACCTTAATTTTTTCTAAAACAAATATTTCAAAATTTATAACCATTTGAAAAGTGCATTTTTGAACTGGTGTCGAGTCGGTTGTAGGGATCCTAAAGCTGGTCAAATTGCTTTATGGGACACCCACTACAAGTGTGCCAAATTCCATCCTTTTCCTATGAATGGTTCATAGAGCTGCCATGGACACCAGTTGGAGAAAAATAATAAGATAATGATAGGGGCTAAAGCACCTTGAGTTGTAAAGTGGACTTGCACTTGCTTATGCGTTTTCATTATTGTTTAATCTTATGATTTTGGGTTTTTGTGAACTGTTTAGACTTCATGAATAAGAGAATGAGAATATTTATGGAAAATGTAAGGTTTATGGGATGTTGCTGTGAAGCAGTTTGGTATAACACTACTTGTTGTATTTGTTCTGGTCAGTAAGTCACAACGTAATTCTGTTATACTGCACTGTTTAACAAAAGATGAGGTACCTTTAATTCTTCTTCTTTCAGTCGCGCCTCTCCAACAAACTTTGGCAGTCGTCTATTGACAATATTTAGCAGAATTGTCCGGGCTTCAGCCAGATGGTCTGGATGGAAAGAGTTAATAGAATAATTTTAAACCATGGTCTGTCTGAATACTGGATTCTGATTGGCTGGAAAGTCTGTATTCAAATGGTTTAGCTTTGTTCAGACTGTCAGCCCAAAACTGATTTTGTGCATATCTAGATAAAATCTGATTATCACAGCATATTGCAACTGTTCATATCCAATTTGTGTGTTGATTAGCACTTTTTTGTTTTTACAGAATGTGCTTTGGTTTCTATGGTAATGACGTTGCATTGTTATGCATACGCTAAAAACAACAGTAACAACAATAGAGTTTGCAATACAGATATTGTATTATGACATAATAACATGTTCCTGTCATAGCTGCGCTGTATTATTATAAAACCGACAACTCAAAATGGTTTACCTTATTAAGATTTTTCATTCACTGACAATAAAATTGCTAGTTTGAACTTGAACTATCTGTTGTTAGCCACTTGAACTCACTATCAGACGTTTCTGAGGAAAAGTTCATCTTATTTTATAAATTAAGTAGATTTTATTTTGAAGTTGTAGTTGACATCCAGTTAGAGTGAGGTCAACTTATCTGAGCATGCTCATTTGAAATGTGTCATGATAACCAGCTGTGACGGGGTTTCCAAGGATTTCCCAGGAGCTCCCTTCAAAAGTTTGAAGGTTGTGTCTGCCATCTTGTCACGATGGCAGCGGTAACTTTCCCTGACGTCTTTGTCGAAGAGAAACATTCCTTCTAATTCTAGTTCAGATAATTAATACTTAGGCACTATACAACTGTTTATCGGTCATCTTTGGCAATTTTGCATTATTTGTAAGGTCTCAACAACACTGTAAAAAATAAAACTTCTCATTTTCCAGTTTATGAAACCTTTTGAGTCTCAAATACCAAAATAATTATATTTTCTTGAAACTACACAAAAATAATTTTCAAACCAACAAAATGACCCCAAATGTTGCCCCAACTAAAGGCTTTGTGAGTTCCCAGCATGCATTGCAGCGTGAATAAATTATGCAGTTACTGTTATAGCATTATTGTTTTGCTGTTTGCTGACTTAATTTCAACTTTTTTATTATTTTTAGTTATTTGTTGTACTGTGATGTAAAGAGCTCATCTTTTTAACATGTGTTGGTTGCCACCGTTCTTGAGGTTTGTGTGTCTGGTATTGAGGACTAGAGTTTGTTGAACTGTTAATGTCTTTTTTGTTTCTGGATATAATAGTCTTGTAAATTGTCTTACAAACAAAGACAATGTTGTATGTTTATTGAATTATCATAGTCTTTCACATTTGTCATTTTTGTAATTTAGTGACTTTTTAAACATTTTTTTTTTTTTTTTGTTTCCAGGTAACAGAAAAAAAAATGAATTACCTCAATGACAAAAAAAAAATAAAGTTGTAATGTTGGGAGAATAAAATGAGAATAAAGTTAAATATATATATATATATATATATATATATATATATATATATATATATATATATATATATAAGAATAAAGTCAGCATTCTGAAAATAATGTCAGGGATGGTTCTTAATAAGATGCATTTTGTTTTAGTTTCTGCAGTCTATTGGGATTGTACATATGCATCGTACATTTATATATATATATAAATATATATAAATTATATATATATATATATAAGAGCCTAATAAATACTTAAAAACAAAAGAGGATAACACAGACAATCCACTGTTAAATGAACGCAAATGTAGCAGCACAATATGAGTTACCTGTTTTATCTCCGGAATCAATAAACTTATCATCTCTGCACCACTCACGAAAGCATTCCTGAGCTTTCTTCTTGACCTCTTGATCAACATCTGTTTTGTGGTACACTCTAACAAGACATTTAGGAAACTTCTTTATCTTGAGATCGGTCACCTGCAGAGATATGACGGACAAAACCTGTAACCTTTCTCATTCCACTGCTAATTTTATTTTTACTGTGTCAACACATACATTAATGTCAAAGTCATCAGCTTTGAGTTCTGGTCCTGTGGTGTGAGACTCTACCCTTTCCCTCCATTCCTTCTGCAGTTCTTCCTAAAGGTTATGGAAGAAGAAATCTGTCAAATATTACACTATATGGAAAGTGATATTGACATACATAATATAAAATATGTTTGTGTTTGTTTGAGGCTTTAAAAGATGCAGTGTTATAATCAATCAATATATGAAAGTAAGACACTGATAAATATCCTTGAAAAATTCATAATCAAATCATGGCAAGTCTGTACCATAAATGTCTCGGCTAAGTAAAAGAGGGACGGAGTACCTGAAACACTTTTCTCTTAAATGCTTCGTCAGGCTGGTCTTTCAGTTTGTCCTTCAGTTTCCCCTAAATGATTGAGAAGAGTAACTAGTCATACATACAAATGTGTCAGTAAAAAAGAAAAATATACACACACACACACACACACACACACATATATATATATATATATATATATATATATATATATATATATATATATATATATATATATATATATATATATACATATATATATATATATATATATACACACATTTATTTTATTTTTTTTATCTTCAATAATATTATATCATATACTGCAAAATATTTACTTGATGCTGTTAAATCCAATGTGCTAATGCATATATCATTCCCAAAAGCAAATTTGTTTTATTGGAATTTTTATCTATTAACAGAAATTAAGGTACCTTTAAATCAGTTTCATTCAGTGTGGCCTGTCCAACAAACAAAGGACTATCTGGCTGGTTCAAGATTTCATCAAGTATGTGATCTTTTAAAAGATGAGGGAAAAGGAAGGGTTAAATGAATATTAGTATAGCATACAAAGCGCATTTATGCATATGAACTTAAAATGACGCCTAGAATAGCCTAGTGATTTAATACAAGCCGAAATCAAGTATCACATTAGTTGAGGCAGGTCATGTGAGTCAAGTAAACCTTCCCTTCAGCTGATTTACATGGTGGATAACTTTAGATGCCTCAGATGATCAGTAATATTTGAGAAATATTTGATATATCAGACATATTTGATATAAGTGGTCCTGATTAAAAATGGTTGAGGTTTACAGATGTGTAAGTTTTCCTAACTACACAGCAAAGTCCCCAGTGTTAATTTAACACTCTGAGTGTGGACTCATATAAACACTAAGGCAGTGTTAAAAGTAACACTGAAGCAGAGTTGAAGTTAATGAGATAATTAAGAAGTTAATTGAGTTATGATTGACCATTATTGAAGACACCTAATGTTAACAAGCAGACTCGCCAAACGAGAAAATCACAATTTGTGTGTCACCGTTATAGTGGTCAGTGTTTGCTTTAGTTGGTATCTTGAACCTTCAGTCATTACTTTAGACTTTGTGTTGCTGTGGTTACTGAGTCATAACATACAAACCAGAGCAAAGGCAATCATGTGTGCTATTGATTGTGGTTTGAACTAATTGTTATGGAGTGACCTGAATGCGTGAGTTCAAGTTTCTTTAATGTACAAATAAATTAAGTGGAAAAAAAAGATAGCAATCCAGCATTTTTGGCACAATATGACATGTTTTTAAATGTTAGTTGTATATAAAGAAAAAAATTCTTTAGTTTAGACACACAGAGATCAAGAATCAGCGTGAGCATCACAACAACGGTGACCATCAAAAAAGCATGTTGTAGCCAATAAAAACACATCCATGGCTCCCATCATGCATTGCGGCATGAATAAATTATGAGCTGAACTGTCTTTTTAACTTTTTATTCTAACTATATTTTATTTTTGCTGTTTTTATGTGAATTTTTAGTATCTAGTTTTGTGATGTTCAGAGTAGATCTGTTTATCTGGATATGCTGTTTGTCACCATTGTTGAGATTCATACGCTGATTCTTGTTATCTGTGTGTGCCTAAAATAAAGACTCTTCAATTAAAAAAAAAAAAAAATCTGAATCACTTGCAAGAGATGGTTACAAAATGTATAGAAAATGCAGACACTTTAATTGTGGAATCTAAGCTGTTACAATCAATGATGGAAGTTTTATTTAGAGAAAACACTGTAAATTAGTTCAGTAACTCAGGTCAAACAACAATTACATTAAAACATCATCATCTCCACCCGATGACTTTTGCTCTTGGCTTGCCCAACAAATTTTAAAAGTAAAAAGCCACAAGCCAAGATCCCACCTAAAGCAAACACTGACCACTACAATGGTGACACACAAATTGTGATTTTCTCATTTGGTGAGTCTGCTTGTTAACATCAGGTGTCTTCAATAATGCTCAATCATAACTCCATTAACTTCTTAATTATCTCATTAACTTCAACTCTGCTTCAGTGTTACTTTTATTACTGCTTTAGTGTTTATATGAGTCCACACTCAGAGTGTTAAATTAACACTGGGGATTTTGCTGTGTAGCTACTTATTAAAAGAAAATGTATCTCAGTTTCTACTTATGCTTTGGCTTGACCTGTGAGTTCAGTGTATTCCAGCATGTTATCCTTGGCTTTTGAGATCCTTAGTCTGCCATCAGCTAGCACAAGGGCTTCCTTGATCCTAATGTACAGAAATAAATAGCTATAAATAACAGTAAAACATAAATAAATATCATGATGTGTGGTGGGGAAGCCCATTACCTTCCCTAATAATCATTTGTGGGTCAACTGGCTTTCACTATGGGGATATAAAGGGCGGGAGACCTGTGCTTGAGGTCAACGTCACTGTCAACGCATCACGAATGCTGTACTGTGGCTGCTTCCGGCATCAGGTGTGGACATTGGAGAGAGGTGCTCTCCCTAAAACATTGGGAGTGTTGACTGCTAGTCCGGGCACGTTTCACGTCATGCCCACGGATAGCATTGCTGCTTTATTTTGTGTTGATTTTGCTTTATATTTTGTTACTTTTGTTTTGTTTAAGTTATCTTTATTTACATTTGGCTAGAAGTGATGCTCTATACTCTTCTTTGCCGTTGTATCTTCTAATAGTTTTTTTTTTTTTGTACTTTATTTTGTTTTCTATTTTCTATTTCTACTTTGGGTCTATTTTGCAGTATATTATTTATTTTGTGTGTCTTGTTTGATTTTTCTTCGTTGCTTCCTATTAAGTGTGATAACACTGTTTTTTGTTTCGCATGATCATGTTTACTTTTCATATTTATTTATATAACTTTTTATTTTTTATGCAATTATTCATTTACTATTCAGAATGTTTTCGCTGGAGCATCATCCCATTGGGCAAAGTTATGTCCAGTTGACGTCTTGTGGACATCTTTTTTATGTCTTTGCAGACGTTGAAAAGACGTCCACTGAGGAGCCAGAATGAAAGTTTTATGACGTCTTTTTTTGACGTCTTCTGTACGTCCGATTTAGACGTTCACAGAACCTCCTTACAAGGTTAAAAACTAGTTCAAAAGTGGTCAGTAGAAATATTTCAACATCATTTAAGGTTCATTTAGACATAATTTATACTGTTTCTGGACCAAATCAAACCTCTCAGGATGCATTTGATTTAGACTCATGTTATTTCAATGTAATTTCCAGACACTGTGTTTGTCCTAAAATCAAGAAAATAAAATAATCTTCATGAAATAATGAAATAACTGACGATTGAGCATGTGGTAAAATCAACTGCAAATCAAAGACATTAAATCTCTGAAGATCTCAGCAGAGTAGGATCAAACATCTCCACAAACATGAGAATCATTAGATTGACTTTATTTCTGTCAGACATCTAGAGAAGCTCTTATTGAGAATTAACAGAGGTTTAAATGTTGATATTTGATTCATTTGAAGTCACCATTGTGGTGGACAGTGTTTGGTTTAGTTGGGATCTTGGTCCTCATTCTTCTTGTGTTAGCTTGTCTCTGGCTGTTATAACTGTGTGTTTGTGAAACACTGTTGTTGTAGCAAAGAAAGACAAATTTAAGAGAGCTCAGGTGTTATCAGCTCTTTTTTGGTGATGATAAAGTCATCACATTACAAGTATCTGAGGTCATGAAATAAGTGTTGTTTTGTTTGTATGTATCTCCTAAACCTTTTGACTCCTTTTGACAAACCTTTGGACAAAATGCATGCGTTTGAAATATTTTGAGCAAAAGCATCATGTACTCACACACAGACATCTAGATTTAGCATATGCATCACAACAACGGTGACAATCAAAACAAAACCACTTCATAGCACAAACTCATCCTTATTTTCCAGACCTTTTTGTTTTAATTGTCACCATTGATGTGATGCATATCCACAATTGTGATGTCTGTGTGTGACTACATGACTTGTTTTTTTAAAAATAAGTACATTCTTTTTTTTTCTACAAGGTGTCTGTCCATGAAAATAAATACAGAGTTGCAACAAAACATTAATAACATATTGTGCTATAGTTTAATCACCATTAAAAGCAAGATGATAACGCTTGAGCTCACTGCTCTCTGCCACAATAGGAGTATTTTATAACACACAGTTATAACAGCCAGATACAAGCTAACACAAGAAGTATGAGGACCCAGATCCCAACTAAACCAAACACTGTCCACCACAATGGTGACTTCGAATGATGTTGATGTAAATGATGTAATTTGATCTTCCTCTGCTGAGATCCTCAGAGATTTAATGTCTCAATCATCAGTTATTTCATTATTTCATGAAGATTATTTTATTTTCTTGATTTTAGGACAAACACAGTGTCTGGAAATTACATTGAAATAACATCTAAATCTAATGCATCCTGAGACTGTTGATTTGGTCCAGAAACAGTATAAATTATGCCTAAATGAACCTTAAATTATGTTGAAATATTTCCGCTGACCACTTTTGAACTAGTTTTTAACCTTGTAAGGAGGTTCTGTGAACGTCTAAATCAGACGTACAGAAGACGTCAAAAAAAGACGTCATAAAAACTTTCATTCTGGCTCCTCAGTGGACGTCTTTTCAACTTCTGCAAAGACATAAAAAAACGTCCACTGGACGTAACTTTGCACAGTGGGATTTATCTGGGAATGGATGGTTTTTCTTGGGTCTACCATTAACGAAGTGGAAAGAGCAAACATACAGAAATTTTGGTGGTTTCTATAAGGCTTTTTAGTTTTAACTAAAGCCGACAAGCTTCTTCTCCCTTTGGAAGGGCATGCAAATCATAGGGTTACCACAGATGCATACAGAAGAATGAGCAAAATAAAAATGAGCTCTTTCATACAAAAACCCACTTGACATCAATGATGTAGCCGATCTTGTGCTGAAGAGCCTGACGATGAAGAGTGTATCTGGTGTGAAACATCCCATAAACGTTATCAGCCACCTGTGAGAGAAACAGGGACATCAACTAGAGCACTGACTGAAACAGTGAAATGTACAGTGCAGCACTGAAGCTTTTGATGTGACAGGAGTAGATTTAAATATGATGCTATAATCAACACTTTTCATGATAAGTTAATCTCAACAATGTAATAGTAAAAGTACTGAAGAGAGCTCTGCATGTAAGAATTATTTCAGAGCATTCAAATCAGAGGGACACAATTAGAGTAAAACATGGCCTTTTGTTTTCACAGTAAGACTGTTTGCAAAGTGTTGCCAAGTTTGATAAAAGTGGCTGGTTTTAAGTGAAAAGTTGTGAGTCTCTTGGTGAAGAACAAAAACACAAAGTCATACACATATTGTCAGGTACCTTGTCTCTGAAGCAGATGTGTTTCCTCCCGTTCACGTTACACACTCGAACAGATTTCAGCAGACGCTGAGAGTCAAAACCACATGGAATGCCGAGATAATAACAGTCTCTGCATGTCAAATAAGAAAGGAATTAACTAATCCAATCACTGCTGGAGCAATGAGCCACATTTATACTTTATCTTCAGCTGTTCATAACCTGTTCAAATCATATTAAACATCACTTTAAAATAAAACTAACCGAACCAAATAGTCCCATTTGTCCACATCAACGCCATTCACTTTATTAGCCACAATCTCATATAGGAAAGACTTGTCCTCAGTCCTGCCCTTCAATGACCACTGCAAGATGGAAAATATTTTGAACTTGAACGCTGTATCCTGATAAATGCTGAAACAGCAGCTTAAACACGGGTTTACCTTGCCATCCTTTTGTCCTTTCAGGATTAATTCTTTAATAAATTTGATGTCTTCATCTAGATTCAGTCCGTAGCGTTCCATCTCTTTGTCCAGTCCATTCTTCTTTCTCATGCAGTGAAACATGTCAACAGACGCCTGCTCGTGCTTCAGAAGATCAACATAAATACACAGCAGTACAATAAAAGTTTTAATGTTGTTTTTTTATTATTCCAATTTTATGAAGAAGTAACTTTGAAGGTGTATGCTCAGAGCATGTAAGTGAATGAAAATAAAACTGTATTTTGTTGGTGAACACAAAGACGTGCTACAGTAATAATAATTTACAGTTGAGTAAATGGAACATTTTGACAGACTCTATTCAGACAGTTTATCTGTATTAGCTTAACGATTCTGTTTAAATCTGTTATTTGTGTGTTGTAGATCAGCTGTTGAATTTACAAAAGTATGTACACAATTTTCAGTGTATGACTGCAACTCATTAACATGTAGTAAATGCAGTTTGCATTACTGTCTTTCACTGCATTCAGTTCACACTCGTATTACAGTCATTTTAGTCATTTCTTCTATTACCATATTTAACCAGCATTCAAAAGACCAGAAACATTAAGAAAATTAAATAAGCTCGTCTGAATGTTTTGACTTGATATTCTACATGCTTTGTAGCACACTGACTTTGAAATGTATATTATCATATATTTTTATCTGTAGGAGAGATATGATGCTTACCTCCCAATGCTTATCTGAGAAATGGAAAGAGATTTTAGGCATAACGTGAGGCAGGTTTAATAATAGTCAATATACATTTGTAAGTCTCCATCACACATAAACAAAGTATTAAATTGTTTTAATAAGGACCACAACAATCATTGAGCAATGGCAAAATATTTTGTTTGCTTTTAGATTTTTCTTTAAAAAATAAATAATAAATATTCTGAATAAAGTTAAATATTCTGTTAAATAAAGTTAACTTAACTTGATTAACTTAGTTAACTTAATTAAATAATTGTACGTTGTAAATAATGGATATGATGTGTTTCACTTGCTGTCAGCTACAAAAAATAAAAATGATAATCTATAATGATCTGACTGTATGTTTTATATGAACAATTAAAGTAATTTAAGCTCCATCGTTATTTCAGTTATATACATTACTCTCTATATTAGCCTTGCTTGTGGTTCAGCATTAAACGTCTAACAGCTAAATACTAATTATTGATTGCTTAAATGCAAAGCTGAAATCACTGAATCAAGAAAACTCAGGCATTTACCATCAGGCTGGACTTCCGGGATGAACATGCCATCAAACAAATGAGAGAACGGACCATGACCTGAAAGGACAAGGTAACAGGCTTTTATTATATATAAATTACTGTTTGAATTTACTTTTAATAATTTACTTATTCATCGATAAATTACTTTTTTTTATAAGTTAACCTCATTCTTCCATATGTAGCTACAGAGATAAAGGTTTAAAGGAACAAAAAGAAAAAAAGAAAAGAAACATGCAAAACAGAAAATAATAAATAATGAAAAAGAAAGAAATGATAGTAGAAAAAAAAAACATGAAAACCTTCAAAGAGACTAGCCAATCACAATCTCTGCCGGTTGAAAAGTTGTACAGATGTTATACAGTCAGTGGCTATAAAGCAGACCTTGACTTCAGGAAGTCACCATAAGAAAGAATAAAGTTGACACTGCATTTTTTTTGTCCCCATTGTTTGTTTGTAGACTAAATTGTTGTCTTTGAAAAACTAAATTAATGTAGGAAACTACTCAAACAAACGATAGAATAAACTGAAAATACATACTGTACATAAAGGTACTTTACAGGATTTTTTTAGGCATATGCTTCAGCAAGGTCTAAATCATGATGAAATAAAATAGACAATTAAAAAATATCATAGTGGCATGACTAGGATTTCTGGTCCTGATCACCCACCCAGAGGTAATCTTTCTGGGGCCTGTCAACCCCTGGGCCCTATGCACTCTGTGCCCCTCCCAGCCAACCCATTAAATATATATTTATATTAAAATTTAGTCATTTAGCAGACGCTCTAATCCAAAGCGATTTATTTATTTGAAACAACATAAAGAAATAGCAACTACATTTTTTCTTTTTTTTTGAATTTTATACATTCATTCATTCATATTCATTCATATAAATTTTTCTTCTATGTAAATATGCACATGCATGTTTGTTCTCCTCACCCATGTCATGACAAAGAGCAGCGATCTGAACACACAGGGAGTCCTGTTCAGTAATGTTGAGCTCCGGCTGATTCTCACGTAGAGTCTTGAGAAAACATCCTGCTATATATGCCACACTAACACACACAATGATAACCAGTTTTTTACAAGGAAAATTAAGTAAAGGTCCAGCCTAAAAAACAAAAAGAGTAAAAGGTTACCCAATAGAGTGTTCAAAGCGAGTGTGAGTGGCTCCAGGATACACTAGATGTTTCGTTCCCAGCTGTTTGATGTGTCTCAGTCTCTGAAACTGAGGAGTGTCAATGATCTTCACCAGCAGTGGGTGCAGCCCAATTTGACCATGAATGGGGTCATTGAAGATCTACAGGATAGAAAATGGTGTGAGATGGGTATAAACGGAGGTCGGAGCCAGCTCCAAATGGGCTGTACAAACCTCCAGAGGCTTTTGATTGGTCTATTGAATATCACGGCGGTAATGCACGCTGCGAACCGCCAAAACAAAGAAGATGACAGATTTTCAACTCCATGAATGATGAGTTGAAGGGATAAGTTTGTTAAACAGTCTTAAGACTTGTACAAAGTATTACAAGTTGTAAAAAAGTACATTATCTTGGAGGTTGATGTTTTAGTCTTGACGTCCCTTAGCAAAAAGTAGTATACTTTAAGTTTATTTTATTAAGTTTACTTAAGTAAAGTTTGAGTATACTTTTAAGTATACTTTATGTAGCAAGTATACAAAGTGTTCTAGTGTTCTAGTAGTATACTTGTAAGTGTACTGTTTCAGTACTCCTTGGGACTAAATCGGCCCACTTTCTAGTATATAAAATATACTTTTAAATATACTTAAGTATAACAGTAGCAAACTTTGAGTACACAACTATCAATGCATGGCAGTACACGTATTACCAGCTTCACTTATTACTAACCAGTTTGACTTTATTTCTGTCAGACGTCTACAGAAGTACTTTTTGAGAATTAACAGAGTTTTAGGTGTTGCTGTTTTATTTGAAAATATTTGGTCACCATTATTGTGATCAGTGTTTGCTGTAGTTGGGTAGTTTGACTCTTGGCTTAGTAAGTTTGTGGTTCCTGTAATAGTGTTTACCAAAACACATAATTTGTTATAAAAGGAGCCATAAACAAAGATAAGGTGATGTAGTTTTCATCATCATGAAGAAAAATGATTAAGGAAAATTATTTTTATCGTCATTGACCCAAAGTGGTTATTTATTATTAATGAACAATATTCAAAAGACAATACTTTCTTCCCTCAGATCAAACATTCTGAATTTTTATTTTTAAATACATTTTGGGAAAAAAAATCTTTCGAGACACATAGACATCAATAAGCAGTATATGAATCTCAACAATGGTGACATGCTTCATGCAGCAATGCATGCTGGGAGCCACCATAGTATACAACGCATGGCTCCCAACATGCTTGACTGCATGAAGCATGTCACCATTGTTGAGATTCATATGCTGATTTTTGATCTCTGTGTGTGTCAGCATAGATTACGTTTTTTGAGCTCTTGTTTGTTAAAATATTTTAACTGATTGTTATAATACTGCTGGATCTTATGTGGCAGAAACACAGGGTTTGTAATATGAATGTACTAATGGAACAACATAATTGTTAGATTAAAAAATATCAGCGAATCAGGTTATTTCATGAGGATTATAAAACCATTAACAGGTAACAGCCATCACCTGATCTCATGTCACTTTAGCTTTCTTGGATGCTGCAAATGTGCTCGACAAACAAACTGTCACAGCAGCCACAATATATAATAAGTGTTAAGAGCCCAACTAATGGAAACACTAATCACTGTTATGGTATTTAACTGTTATGCTGTTATGGAAATTAAACACATTAGAGTTAAACCCCTGTTAATTTTCAATAAGAGCTTTTGTAGACATCTGACAGAAATAAAGTCCGTCTGGTTAGTAATAAGTGAAGCTGGTAATGCTGTTTGTGGAGTTGTTTAATCCTCCTCTGCTGAGATCTTGAGATATTTAATGTGCTGCCATGCATTTCACCCATTGTTGCAGTGTTGGTGCTTATTCCAACCAAAATTCAACGTCTGTCTGGTGTCAGAGTTTGACGTCAAACAAAGTTGGGTTTAGACGTCAACCCGACTTTAATTTTCAACCAAAATATGACGTCTGACTGACGTTGGATTAGTTGGAGTCCAACGTCTTCCTGTTACATTGATGTACTGTGCCTGCTGGGTGGTTTCTTTTTCTTCACTTGTGTATTTTTGAAAATTTTGTACAGAAGATGCATACTAGCACCCTCTACCATAAAATAATGAAAACACAGATTCTAGGAGTATAGCTCAAATATATTTAGACTTTTTGTAAGTACAAGTCAAGTATACTTAAATTTAAAATTAAACTTATATTTCTGAGAAGTACATAAAGAGCATTTCTGAGAAGTACATAAAAAGTAAACTAAAAGTATACTTTCCTATTTTTAGTTTAAAAGAAGTATACTAATATCACACTTGAATAAACTTCTTTTTCATAAGGGTTCATTTCAGTAAATATGTAGCCTTGGGGTGAAAGCAGCAGCAAAGTGTTCCAATGCTGATAAAAATAAGCAAGTTGAAACACCTGTATTGTCAACCTCAGGTTCCTTATCTGTTCTATCTATCTATTTGTTAAGATTTTGTAATGATTTTGAAGACTGATGCTCACACTTCTGTTCACACTTGGAACACTAATCACTGTTATGGTGAAACACATTAGAGTTAAACCTATGTTAATTCTCAATATAAAAAACTTTTGTAGATGTCTAACATAAATAAAGTCAATCTGGTTAGTAATAAGAGAAGCTGGTAAAGCTGTTTGTGGAGTTGTTTAATCCTCCTCTGCTGAGATCTTGAGAGATTTCATGTCTTCTTTTATCTTCAGTTGATTTCATCTAAGGTTGTGGCTGAAGTTAGTTGTAGTTCTTGTGTTTCTGCTCTTCTGTTTTTCTGTTCTCTTCTTTCCTTCAGTGATTCTGCTTGTTAACAGGCTTAT
Source organism: Carassius carassius (assembly GCF_963082965.1). Taxonomy (NCBI): domain Eukaryota; kingdom Metazoa; phylum Chordata; class Actinopteri; order Cypriniformes; family Cyprinidae; genus Carassius; species Carassius carassius. The sequence goes on from NC_081760.1 coordinate 39,514,364, forward strand.
TAAGGCTGAAATTATTTCATATTTAATACACACAGATTTTGTGGCTTAGATAAGGTCCAGTTCTGGTTAATTTCTTTACTCTTGGATGACATATGGCATTGCTATGGCCTGCTTGTGGCTCAGTTCTGGCAAACAGGAGCGGTCCTCCCAAGTGCCATCATTCCACGCTACATGTGGGCCAGATCATCTTTCCATGGGTGCCAGATGTGGGCCGGATCTGGGCCGACACAATGTTGCTATCTGGGATGTATGTTTTGAATTTTAATTTGTAAATAATATTGTTCAGCTAATTTTCAGTGCCAAATTACTTCAATTCAGCAGCCCAATCACCAATTGTACCTTCTGTTTTTAGCACGGTAAACATAATACATTTTTAATACCTATGATGATTTTACATGTGTTCCATGGAATAGTTTGAATCCACTTTTTTTCCCTTAAGGATGATCTAACAGAAGATGGCCCTCCATCATGCTTCATCTTCAAGGTACTCCATTAATGTGGTTAACAATGTTTTGTTTTTTTCTAATGCCTGTGCTAAGTGTTGTTATCAGTTATCAGGAGCATTGTTAAGGAACATATTGCTTGAAGTTATTCTTGAAGAATCAGATGCTGCCTACATGAAATTGGCAATGGTTTGCACCAGATTCAGAAACCTACACTGTAAAACCCGACAAGTTAACTTAACTCAAACCGTTTGAGTAAACCGATTGCCTTGACTGTAATACCCGACAAGTAAGCTTAACTCAAACGGTTTGAGTAAACAGATATCCTTAAGTTATGTTAACTCAAACCATTTGAGGAAACAGATTGCCTTAAACCGTTTAAGTTGAAAAAACTAACAGTTATGAGTACTCTGAACTTAATTCAGTTGAGTTCACTGAAAGAAGATATACATTGCAATTAAGTAATTAAGTGATTAACTAAGTGCTGATTGAGAATTAGTGATGAACAGCTGCTGTTAACAAACAGAATTACTGAAGAAAAGAGAGAAAGGAAATACAGCTGACTTCAGACACAGTCTCACTCAAACCTGACAAGTTATGTTAACTCAAACCGTATGAGGAAACCGATTGCCTTAAACCATTTAAGTTGAAAAAACTAACAGTTATGAGTACTCTGAACTTAATTCAGTTGAGTTCACTGAAAGAAGATGTACATTGCAATTAAGATTAACTAAGTGCTGATTGTTAATTAGTGATGAACAGCTGCTGTTAACAAACAGAATCACTGAAGAAAAGAGAAACACAAGAACTACTACAACTGACTTCAGACACAGTCTTAGATGAAATCAACTGAAATAAAATACATGAAATCTCTCAAGATCTGATTAAACAACCCCACAAATAGCATCACCAGCTCCACTTATTAATAATCAGACTGACTTTATTTCTGTCAGACGTCTACAGAAGATCTTATTGAGAATGAACTAAGGTGTAGATGTTGATTTATTGTTTCATTTGAAGTAACCATGTTAGAGATCAGTGTTTGCTTTAGTTGGGCTCTTGACCCTTGACTTCTGTCTTAGTCTTTTTTCTGGCTGTTATAACCGTGTGTTTCTAAAACACATTTGTTGTAACTCAAAAGCCCAGAAAAAATGCCATCAGGTGTTAAAAAGTGAAAAAAAGTGAAGTGACATTCAGCCAAGTATGGTGACCCATACTCGGAATTTGTGCTCTGCATTTAACCCATCCAAAGTGCACACACACAGAGCAGTGAACACACACACACACACACACTGTGAGCACACACCCGGAGCAGTGGGCAGCCATTTATGCTGCGGCGCCCGGGGAGCAGTTGGGGGTTCGATGCCTTGCTCAAGGGCACCTAAGTCGTGGTATTGAAGGTGGAGAGAGAACTGTACATGCACTCCCCCCACCCACAATTCCTGCCGGCCCCGGACTCGAACCCACAACCTTTCGATTGGGAGTCCGACTCTCTAACCATTAGGCCACGACTTCCTTAACTTTACCTAGGTGTAGGTTGTTATACTTTATATTGGTGAAGATAATTATTCATTATTATTCACAACTAATGAGCCGTACAGAGTCTAATCTCTGATGAAGTAGGTGTAGTGTAATTTGTAAAAGTGGTTCTAGTAAAAAAATGACACTAAGAGCCAGTGGTTCTGTGATAATCAGTTAATATAAAAATGACTTTCTAAACATTTTGTACACATACATTTTTCTTCTATGCCAATAATTGGTCAAACACAGACATTAATAATCAGAATATGAACCTCTACAACGGTGACGAAAAAAACATGCTGCAATGCATGCTGCGTACTATTGTAGTACAGAACTTATCCATGGCTCCCAGCATGCTTTGCAGCATTTTTTTTTATGGTCACCATTGTTGAGGTTCATATGCTGATTATTGATGTCTGTGTGTGACTAATTGACACCATAGAAGTCCAAACTGTTTGGAAAGTCTTTGTATTATCTGATTATCACAGAACCACTGGCTCTTAGCATCAATTTACTATAATCAATCTTATTACACAACACCTATTTCATCAGAGATTGGACTCAGTACAGTTCAATAATTGATGATTATCATCACCAATATAAAGTATAACAACCTACACCTAGGTACAGGTTAACACCTGATGATATTTCTTCTGGGCTTTTGAATTACAACAAATGGGTTTTAGAAACACACAGTTATAACAGCCAGAGAAAAGACAAAGACTGAAGACAAGGGTCAAGAGCCCAACTAAAGCAAACACTGATCTCTAACATGGTTACTTCAAATGAAACAATAAATCAACATCTAAACCTTAGTTCGTTCTCAATAAGATCTTCTGTAGACGACTGACAGAAATAAAGTCAGACTGGTTATTAATAAGTGGAGCTGGTGATGCTGTTTGTGGGGTTGTTTAATCAGATCTTGAGAGATTTCATGTATTTTATTTCAGTTGATTTCATCTAAGGCTGTGTCTGAAGTCAGTTGTAGTAGTTCTTGTGTTTCTCTTTTCTTCAGTGATTCTGTTTGTTAACAGCAGCTGTTCATCACTAATTCTCAATCAGCACTTAGTTAATCACTTAATTACTTGAATGCAAAGTTTCAAAACTTACATGGTTTAAATCAAGGCAAACTGTTTACTCAAACGGTTTGAGTTAAGTTAACTTGTCGGGTTTTACAGTGTAGTTGGGGAACAAAGCTTCAAACAACAGGCATACTTTTTGTTGCTACAAAGTAAGTATTGACATTAAAATTGTCATTTGTCTTGGGTTTCTCCATGAACAAGGTTTTTACCCCCACCCCTCCCCCAATCAGGTGTTGCATGTTGTAAAGATAAAACTACAGAGTACAAACAAGACTTCTGGAGAATGTATTTTTAAAAGTGTACCCAATACCTAAACTTAACAATTACCTTACTAACTATAAATAAGCAGCAAATTAGGAGTTTGTTCAGGAAAAGTCTTAGACTGTAAAAATACTCTACATTTACTCTATAAAATTGTGGCAACAGATTACAAGCAATATTGTTAATTAAATTTAAGACATAAGAATTCATTAGAATTAATCAAATGAGATGCTTAGAAAATAACTATTCAAAATGAGTTAAATAGCACAAAAAAATAAGTAAAGTTAAAAAAAAGAAAAAAAAATACTATGCTAATGAATACTATGTTATGCATACCAGTACAGTAGTTGGCGACTAAGAAACACAGCATAGAAATGTAATTCACAAATTCATGTTTTTGTTGATTACATGGAGATGATACAGGCATTTTGTTCAAAAGCTTATGTTTTCAAGCCCCCAAAACAGAGTTATTGAAGACACCTGATGTTAACAAACAGAATCACGGAAGGAGAATAATAAAATGTTTGGTTACCATTATGGTGGTCAGTGTTTGCTTTAGTTGGGCTCTTTGCTTTGCTATCATTTGGTTTGGATTTATGAGTTGGTTGTGTTTTATCAACAACAGGTGTACTGTGGATGTTTAGTACAAAGTCTGGTATTTCCAGCGTAATCAGAGAGATTCTTAGAACCATTTCTGATCATAAATTTATCAAAAAAAGTAAATATACTTCATTTAGGCACACTGACATCAAGAATCAGCACTGAGAACCACAACGATGGTGACCAACTAAAAGCATGTTGCACTGCATTCTGGGTGCCACCAATCACAACTAATTTATGGCTCCCATCATGCTTTGCGGCATGAATAAATTATGAGATGAATTGTCTTATATTTATTTTTACTATTTTCTTTTATTTTTACTTTTTTATACAATTTTTAGTAGCTTGTTTTGTGCTGCTTACAGTTCATCTGTTTTTCTGAATATGCTGTTTGTCATCATTCTTGAGATTCATATGCTGGTTCTTGATGTCACTGTGTGCCTAAAAGAAGGTGCTCTTCCCCACTAAAAATTTTTTATTAATCAGAATTGTTAAACTCTGCATTTTACAGAAAAATATGGGTCTTCTATTGATTATTAACAGGGGCTGCTATAACGAATGTTAATTTAACTCAGAGAACAGGCCTCTATTAATAACACTCAGGCCAAATTGTGATCATGTCAAATCACAATCAGCACAACCAGAAAATCTTTTCTCTTAGTAATTAGCTGTTGTAACTGAATTATAACAGCTAATTATTAAGAGAAAAGATTTTCTGGTTGTCCTGGTTGTGATTTTACATGTTGTAGTATAAAATGTAGTATTACAAAATAAAGGGCCAAGAGCACAACTAAAGCAAACACTGACCACTATAATTGTAACCAATAATTTAACCATTTCTCCTTCAGTGATTCTGTTAGTGAGCTTTAGGTGTCTTCAATAACTCTGTTCTGGGGGACTGAAGACACAAACTTCTGAACATGATGCCTGTATCATATCTATGTAAGCAACAAAAAATGTGAAGGTTGACGTCATGTGCATGCATATAATGTTTTTGAAGGGTGTTTCATGATCGCCAACTACTGGCCTGGCATGCATAACATAGTATTATTTAACGTTGTGTTTTTTGTTTGATTGTTTGTTTTCAATGAAATCTATATTTTTGTGTAAATTTTACTTAAATGTTTCATGTTATTCTACTCATTTTGAATGGTTGCTTGTAAGCATCTAATTTGATTATTTCTAATTAATTCTAATGTGTTAAATGTAATTAATAATACTGGATGTAAAATTTTAAACAATTTTATTGAGTAAATAAAGTGAATCATTTTTTACAGTGTAGGATTAGGTATGTAGAAAATGGTCATGCAGAATGTGTGATTTATAAATATTAAAAACAGCTAGTATGTTAACAATAGGCATGCTAATAAGCAACTGGTTAATAGCGATAATAATAGCAGTTTCTTTATAATTAAAAAGGATGACTCGACCTAACCACTAGCTTATTTTTCACTTGTCAGTTTCTTGCTTTTATATTGCGCTTACCTTCACTTCAGTTGAAAGCTCAGATGAGTATTTTCCTTCGATGTTTAGCAACTCTCCAATGATCTTCTGTTTTTTCTCTGTGGTATGTTCTGTGGTATAGATATCCAATCAAATATTTTATTTCACCTTAACAACAAGAAAACCCAAGTAACAAGAAAACTCAAGTGGTCCGTCTAGGTCGGTCTAACAGTCCGTGTAATGCTTTGTAGTTGTTTGTTCAATTTGCACCTTCAAAATTAACCAAATGAAAAATTGGCTTCAAACTTTCATTTTCCATTTCTTTGGAATAAAACGGATATTTGTTTCTCAGATTAATTTTCAATTCTACAAGCTTGGGTTGTTGCGTCCGAGTCTGATTTTTTTAACAAACATAAAAAAATTACTCATTGCTCTGATTTTCCATTTCTCTGTTTTGCTCGCCGTTGGACCGTACCAGTTCCACCGGGGGGTGGAGCGGGGGGTGGAGATGTGGATGCATTAACCAGGCATTAGAGTGCTGTAACCTAATGTGTATGGCATATCTGATGAGTCTGACCATGAAATAATTTCACCAGAACCCTATTAACTGTGTGACTGCGGTTAACAACAGATTTTCTGGACGATGTGTGAGTGGAGTGCGCTTGATGATTATGAAAGTGAAATTCTGGCTTTCATTTTTTTTTTTTTGGAATTGGCTTACTGGACTGCTTGTGCAATGTTTAACCTTTTGTTTCTCGCTCTTTATCCCCCTATTTTTTCATAAACCCTTTCTTTCTTAAAATATATATCACAGATCTATTCTTTTCTATTCTTTTCTTTCTGTATTCTGTTTTGAATGTTATAAAAAATATATTAAAAAATATTATATTTCACTCTGCCTACAGAGCAGGTGTACATCTACTGGTAAGTCACTGAAGAGTTTTGCTCCAACACCCCTATTAAACACATCTGAACCAGATAATCAAGCTTTAGGGTAATGGATAATGACGTTCAGGGATTATAGAAACTTCCAGGCTGGGGTTTTGTAGCTGGTTGGAGATATAGCTACGATGCACTCATGGTCAGGCCAAACTGTGGTCTGTGAGGGTACTGCAGGTGGTCCGTGGAAAGGCAAAATAAAATATAAAATAATGTTTTTTTTTTTTTACCTTCATTTTACCAGGAAATTCCCATAAAAAATAAAAAGTAAAAAGAATATGTAGGCCTATATTGATATAAAATTTAAAACTAAATTGTCACGTTATTGTGTGATTACTAAAAATAGGCCAGTGGCGCTCTGCCATGACGTTCAAGTTCTGTGCCGTTAGAAGCACAACATGGATCGGTGGATAGCAACAGGTTCTCTGAAGAGAAAAGGGCAGAGGCAAATATGTTCTCATTATCACATCACATGCATAGCCTTTATAGGCAGTTTATATGAAGTGAAATGTTTATAAATGGAATGAATAAGGCCTGTTATTATTTTAATTTACAGTTAGTGTCTTGATCTCGCGTTTCTGAAATGTTTTGCGGATGTGCTGTTAAGTGGACAAACTCAAGCCTACTTTTTGAGGACTTGTAAAACTCTGAAGATTAAGGCCCAATCCCAATTCTATTTTATACCACTTCCCCTTCCCCTAAAAAATATTTAAAAAATATTCCCCTAAGAATTGGGACACCGCTACTATGCCGTCACACGTCATCATACGTCGTCTAGCTCCTACAATACACTCATATACTGGAGTGCATTAGAGCCTTTAATTACCATTCTGTATTAATGCGCTGCTTGCTGACACACACATCGCACAGCTCACACCTCCAGGAGAAAAGAAACTTGTCAACGCTGCCCCACGACTTTTATTAAATACAGTTTAAATACTGAATCGCTACATTATATTTTGCAGCGACGAGAGGATACAATCGCTGTTTTTAAGTAAACTCACTCTAAAAAGAGAAACGCACAGACAAGCATACACGCAACTTCCATCTCTCACTCTCTCACTCTCTCTCTCTCAATATTTGAGAAAAGGGTTTAGAGATTTCTAATTATTGGGGGGACTAGCCCCCCTCAATGTCTACGGTGGTTATCGCCCTGATCAGACATGAAAATATGTTGTGGTACTATCATGCAGTCTATAATGATATGACGTTAGCAAATATTAGCGATTTTTTTGCATTTCTTTGAGTAACATGATTAATATGAATTCACGATTGAATGTAACATAAAACAAATGATCACTTTTTGTTTAAATCTTTATTAATGCCAAAAAAGCTTACATTTATGTGTCTTTTTGTTCGCTCAGGCAGCCATGTTGCTGAGATAATTCATACCCCTTAGTTTGAAGTGTGGTCCCCAAAAATCTTCGTATGAAGGGCTATCTGGGCCTTCCCCTTACCCCTACCCCTCCAACCAAAAGAAAATTGAGACATCGAGAGGGGAAGGGCTAAGGGGTAGAATTGGGATTGGGCCTAATAATCCCCTTAAATCGCCAAAGGTTTTGAAATGTTGACTATATCCGAGGGTTCTTATTACTGTATAGATTTCATACTCCATTCATACAGCCGTTGTGTGCAGTAAACTTTCTTTTAACCAGCCTGTTGTACTGATGTGATGACTATAGTTTTAGTGCTAGTAAGCCTATTTAGAGGTGCGGATTAATTCAGGCAGGACTCTGTGTACTAGACATATTTTATTATGTGTATTATGAGGTGGTCAGTGAAAATCTTTGATTACAAATTGTGGTCCACACACACAAAAGTTTGTTAACCCCTGGTCTAATGGTTTGAGACTCGGACTTGTAACCCAAGGGTTATGGCTTCGAGTCTCAGTACTGGAAGGAACTGTCGGTGGAGGGAGGGAGTGAATGTACCACAGCTGAGGTGAGACCCTTGAGCAAGGTACTGAACCCCCAACAGCTTCCCAGCCACTGCAGCAAAAAATGGTTGCCCACTCCGGTTGTGTTTGTTCACTGCTCACGGCTGTGTGTGTGCACTTGGATGGGATAAGTGCAGAGCACAAATTCCAAATATGGGACACCATCATATAATATCGCCAGATATTATATTATATTATGTATAATACTATATATAATATTTGTAAAATGGTGCAGTTTTTTAAAATATCTGAAAGTTGATTATTAATTAAAATCAGTCAGTCAAGCTTTATAACAATCAAGTATTATTTAATAATATAACCTTAGTAATTAGAAGTAAACTTGATTACCATGTTTGAATGCATATTAGTTATTTTAACAGAACATTTTTACTGGACTGGTGATGGTGCATTTTGTCATTTGTCATTTTGTGATTCTGTAAAAATAAAATAAAAGGGTGGGGGAACTAACAAAAATACTGATAAGATATAAATGATACGAATTATAATAAGAACCATAAAACACACTAAGAATTACTAAGGATTAATGAGCTGCTGGATTCATGAATATTAATCAGGTTTTGTGCGTTTGCTCAAATTGATTTGTTGAAATTAAAACTGCTCTGCAGTTGTTTTTGTTAGTTTGTCCTGTCTTTAGTTATTTTCCAGCAATCAGTTTCACCAGGGACGAATTGCTGGACATTCGGCACCACACATCTCCCAATATATTACCGTTTTTCGACTATTCTGATGTCTTGCTGGACATTCTTGTCGGCGATAGCAGCTGCGCTGATCACACTCTTCAGGACGTGAAGACGGGGAAAAAGAGCTTGCGCGATCGTAAGGCTCAGGAGCGGATTTCGAATGCCGTTGCCTAGCATCCATCTGGCAAATCTCTGCTCTCTACCCAACAAAACGGACGAACTGCTTCTGCTCTCCCGGACAAACATGGCTGAACTGGCCATTGGGCATACCGGGCATTTGCCCGGCGGGCCGACGTGCTTTTTGGGCCGATATATCTCATACTCATACTTTTTTTTTTTTTTTTTTTTTTTAACGGCCCATAAAATTTGTACATCGGCGGCCCATTCGTTTGGTTTTGCTTAATTGGCGGCGCTGGGTTTGTGCCGGTGTAATGCATTGGTCAAAGTCAGTGTTAGTTTTTTTTTCTGACAGACCAGCCCATGAAACACGTAGATCAGCGGCCCATTGGCTCTTTTATTGATTGACACTGGGCTGGCCCAATCACAACTTTAAACAAGTGAGCAAGCGGTAGCAGTGTCAGTGTATATCTGTAAAAAAAGATGGAGAAGAAACGCAAGGAATGTGCAGATAAATAGCGTGAAAAAATAGAACGAGGCCCTTAAAGCAGACACTGTAAACTGTGTCAAAATATATGTTTTCTGACCTTCATCAGCTCCTGTGGCAGATGATGATAGTGTGGACGGAGGATCAGGAGAGAGATGAGAAAGTGTAGAGCCTGCGGTAAGCATAACTACTTTCAAAACACTTAGGCCATGTCATGAGTGTAGATTATTTCCACATCTGCATAGTTGACGATTACCGCAATTCACTAGAAATTTAATAAGAGGCGTTTGTAAACCATGTTTTCCGCCAAAATAAAAGCTTAATGCAGTTTGCGTCAAAATAAAAGATCATGTGCTTATCTCTTTCAAGTATAGAAATTGGTACAACTAATTAAGAAAGTTTCCTTTATTTTTTTGTGCATTTGTTTTACAAAATATGGCTATTACTGTCATTGGATTAATATTATAACTATTATTATGTATAGGTGTAATGTAAATAGACACTGTAACTAAAAGAGGTTTGGATTTTTCTTTGTTTAATTTGCACACTGAATATGTGTTGGAGCTTTTAATTTTGAACTCTCAAAGTGCACCAGATTAATGAATTTAACATTAAAATGCACAAAATTTTCTCACGGGGGGCATGCCCCCGAACCCCCCTAGAAGGACCGAGGACACACCACCATAGTTTTAACAAAAATCCTGTAAGAAAAACACTGGTATTGCTATGCCAGAGCCGCTTATAGCTTGTTTTAGGATTCACCGCTGTGGAGTATAGTTCAGCTGTATTAATAAATATAACATTTTGACTTATTTGATCTGTTAACTCTCACTCATTCCTATACTCACTCATTACATGGCATTAGTGGTTTTAATGAATAGGAGTTGGTATGCATATAATTAAGGGCGTGCAAAGATGGGTGGTGTTTATGATCATGTAGTGGGCCGGTCTGGGCAAAAATGCCCGGGCCGATTTTTTGTCCCAGTCCAGCCCTGCGGACAAATAAGGATTTCTCACACTCTGCTGCTCTGTGTTTCACGAAAACTTGGTTGAATGACGGCATACCGGACAGTGCGCTCCATCTGCCGGGCTTTCAGCTGTTCAGAGCGGACCGCGATGCAGAGTCAACGAGAAGCACCGGGCTGCAGCCTGCAAATTAGAGTTGTGACGTTCGCGAACGAACCGATTCTTTTGAACGGCTCATAAACATAAACGATGGGAGCCGAGTCGCGGCTGGAGGGGAGCCGTTCTTTCTGTCGTTCTTTTTTCCTATGCGTGTTTCACACAGATGCACACAAATGAGCTCCTCCGCGAGACAGAACAGTTATAGGGGTAGGGGCGCACCCAGCGCAGGCAAACCCTTTATAGCGTTATGTTATTAGTTATTAGTTGTGCATGTTCATTGCAGCCCACTTTGTTATTGTTCATTGACTTGAAGGGGCTGATGTCCTATTTGCAAAGTTTACAGTAGTAATAGTATGTAGTATGTAGACATTTCCATTTTATTTATTCTAATTTTATCTACTTTAAATATTTTTTGTTTTCTATCAAAATGTTCTTGTGTGATAACAATGTTCTTGTGTGAAAGTGTTTGTAGTAAAAGCTGTTTTGCACAGAAATTCATTGCAGCTGGCTTTGTTTTTGATGTTTATTTGAGTAGGTATTGTATGAATAACATAAGTCAACGTAGCTTTACACACACACACACACTTTGTACTAAAGGTAAATCCAAAATAGTGATGTCACTGTCTAAGCAGAGGGATTTGTGCAACCCTATGGAATATAGTCCACACATGACAAACGAGGTAATAATCAATATTTCAGAATAATTCAAACTCAGATATTGGTGTGTGATATCTGAGTTTTAATTATTTGACTACAAATCTCACCTCATTTTTCCTCCCAGTAATTATTTCCAGGATAAACTGAGATGCCCCCAAGCTGGCTTCTTAAAACTGACTAAATATTTAAAAAGAGCCAAAAGAGCCGTTCTTTTGAACGGCTCTTTGAAAGGAACGGATCGCGAAGATCCGGATCCCCTCAAAGAGCCATAAATCCCATCACTACTGCAGATCGAGGCGGGGCTGGACCAGGGGCGGGGCTGCAGGTGTCGCCCCGCCCCAGACCTACTCTGATTGGTTCGATCGTCTTTCATAGACATATATGAGGAAATGTGTGCATAGTTGGTGTAGGATGTAGGAGTATGTTGTTTAAAAATCTAAAAAGCTGTGCAGTTTTAAAAAGCCTTCATTATAATGCACAGAAGAAGAAGAAAAGAAAAAAAAACATTAGCCTGGATCTTGCCATGGCCTTGAAATGATTGTTTTGCTAAATTAAACTGATCTTTAGGCTAACAGACGAACAACCCACTACATTTAATAAATGAATTGGGTTGATTATCCACAGTAAAGACGCGCGTACACGGTGTGATTTTTGCTGTCGTATGAGTTCGCATGCGATTTTTTTAAATCGTGTGGAAATCGCGTATGCTCGTATGGTCGCGGCTCGTATCATTTGTGATGAATTATGAGCCGAGAATAGTGGCTTACGAGCACTTCCCGACCTCCCCATCATTTTTAAACATGTCTAAAAAGTTTGTGAGCTATCGGTTTGAATTCGTGACATGTGTGCGGTTGAACGAGCCGATTTGTTGATTTATTTGAAGTTGACCAATCATGAACTAGGAAAACCACAGAAGAAGAAAGGCGAAGACGGCAGCGCCACGGCGATTGTGGACTATTGACCAGGAGGATAAATTTGCTGAAGTCTAGCATGAACAACGAGCGCTGTATGATGTTTCTAGCAATGTGTTCCAATGCCTTTTTAGTTCTCTCTCTCTCTCTCTCTCTCTCTCTCACACACACGCATATGTAGTTTACAGGGACTCTCCATAGACGTAACGGTATTCTATACTGTATATCCCCATACACTACCTCTATCCATCACGGAAAATGCATGTTTAAACTTTCTTTTAAACACCGTATAGTATTTTTTAAAGCCATTTGGTTTACAAGGGCACAGGAATTGGCTTCACAAACCATGTTTACATTGTAATACCTATTTCAGATATTTATAAACCATATACAAGAACACACACACACAGGGTGATCAAACGTCCCGGTTTCCTATCGCTGAAAAATAACCTGTAAGTTACATGTAGGAAACAATCACGGCTTGTATCAATATTTTATATGAGAGAGGGAGAGCAGTTATATTAGGCGCGTTTGACTTGAAGCAGCACTGCACAGAATGATCACCTGTATGACATCAAAGTACCGCAAGAGCGATTCGAATGCACTGGATATGTGTGCTCTCTTATCGCTCTCGCGGTACTTTAATGTCATACAGTGATCCTTCTGTGCGTGCAGCGGTGCTTCAAGTCGAACGTGTCTATCAACTCCGTGCGATTGCTTCTGGAATTCACAGGTTGTAAAATCGTGTTGTATATCATCTTGTCCGTACGATTTTCAGATAAACTCACTCGTGCCGTGTGCATGGGCATACGATCTTCTGACCATCCGAATTCGCACCGTGTACTGCACGCCTTAAGACGATCAGGTCTTTAGATAGAAGAATGTATTATGAATTAAATATATTTACTTTTTAAAAATGTGATTATTTCATATCATTACAGTATGAGCAAGGAAATGAAAAGGATGCATTAGTATTGTTTTAATTTATATAGCATGACAAGACAATTACTGTTACATATAATTATCTGTCATGCAGATAATAGGCTAATGTGTCTGCTGTGTGCTGTTTCATTTTTTATGAAACTTTAATTTTCTTTACTCGAAGCATTGACTTTTTCCTCCCATTTATTTCAGGAAAATATGCTGCTCCTCATTATTTTAAAGTGCATAAATCGATAAACTTTTATTTCTATGTGCATATATATATTTTATGCGCATCTTGCTCTTATTTTAGTGCAGTTGTCTCACTGCCACCTCGGTCAAATATTGATATGAACTTTATAAAGTGTCATCTATTTATATTAAATTAATATATTAAATTGGTATCTTCTCCGATGCCAATTTTGTGACCATTATTGAGCCGATTATTTTCAATCAACTGGAATGGTTTGGGACATTCTACACTTAACGTGGCTTAATGCATTAAAACGATGTTTTTAAAAGTGCGAACTCATTAAACACATTAATAATAAAGCATTCTATTCACAGACAAGCAGATGAGTCCAGAATAAGAATGCAAAGCGTTTAACTACGTTAAGCATTTTCCTCCCATAGAAAATCATTAGCCTAAAAGGAAAACGCTTAACGTGGCATAATGCATTAAAACGTGTTTTAAAAAGACCAAACTCAGTAAACATTTTTAATAAAGCATTCTATTTAGACAAGCAGGCTATCAGACGGAAATGCTTAACGCATAATTAAACACGTGGCGTTTGTTTTCTGGGCTCATATCTGCTTGTCTGTGAATATAACGCTATATTAATAGTTTGTTTACTGAGTTTGGTGTTTTTAAAACACTGTTTTAATGCATAAGGCCATTTACTTTCACTTTAAGCGTTTTAGAATGTCCCAATGATTCATTTGTGAATTCGACTGGTCCAGAAGATTAAACTTGCAGCAGCTAACATCTTGTGATTCAATAAATCAGACATAGTGAGTCAAGTTAACAATAAACAACATTTTATAATGAAGGATTTATAAAAATGCACATCGTCTTTAGATTTTTAAACAACATACTCCTACATCCTACACCAACTACGCTCACATTTCCTATAATGCATGTCTATGAAAGACGATCGAACCAATGAGAGTAGGTATGGCCGATTCTTTTGAACGGCTCATAAACATGAACGATGGGAGCCGAGTCGCGGCTGGAGGGGAGCCTTTCTTTCTGTCGTTCTTTTTTCCTATGCGTGTTTCACACAGATGCACACAAATTAGCTCCTCCGCGAGACAGAACAGTTATAGGGGTAGGGGCGCACCCAGCGCAGGCAAACCCTTTATAGCGTTATGTTATTAGTTATTAGTTGTGCATGTTCATTGCAGCCCACTTTGTTATTGTTCATTGACTTGAAGGGGCTGATGTCCTATTTGCAAAGTTTACAGTAGTAATAGTATGTAGTATGTAGACATTTCCATTTTATTTATTCTAATTTTATCTACTTTAAATATTTTTTGTTTTCTATCAAAATGTTCTTGTGTGATAACAATGTTCTTGTGTGAAAGTGTTTGTAGTAAAAGCTGTTTTGCACAGAAATTCATTGCAGCTGGCTTTGTTTTTGATGTTTATTTGAGTAGGTATTGTATGAATAACATAAGTCAACGTAGCTTTACACACACACACACACTTTGTACTAAAGGTAAATCCAAAATAGTGATGTCACTGTCTAAGCAGAGGGATTTGTGCAACCCTATGGAATATAGTCCACACATGACAAACGAGGTAATAATCAATATTTCAGAATAATTCAAACTCAGATATTGGTGTGTGATATCTGAGTTTTAATTATTTGACTACAAATCTCACCTCATTTTTCCTCCCAGTAATTATTTCCAGGATAAACTGAGATGCCCCCAAGCTGGCTTCTTAAAACTGACTAAATATTTAAAAAGAGCCAAAAGAGCCGTTCTTTTGAACGGCTCTTTGAAAGGAACGGATCGCGAAGATCCGGATCCCCTCAAAGAGCCATAAATCCCATCACTACTGCAGATCGAGGCGGGGCTGGACCAGGGGCGGGGCTGCAGGTGTCGCCCCGCCCCAGACCTACTCTGATTGGTTCGATCGTCTTTCATAGACATATATGAGGAAATGTGTGCATAGTTGGTGTAGGATGTAGGAGTATGTTGTTTAAAAATCTAAAAAGCTGTGCAGTTTTAAAAAGCCTTCATTATAATGCACAGAAGAAGAAGAAAAGAAAAAAAAAAACATTAGCCTGGATCTTGCCATGGCCTTGAAATGATTGTTTTGCTAAATTAAAGCAAAAGTCTTTAGATTTTTAAACAACATACTCCTACATCTTACACCAACTACGCTCACATTTCCTATAATGCATGTCTATGAAAGACGATCGAACCAATGAGAGTAGGTATGGTGCATACCTGGTGCAGCCCTGCCTCGATCTGCAGGCTGCAGCCGGGTGTACTTGGAATCAACGGGGAAATCACGCGGTGGCGGGACATGCTTTTACATCAATGATCTGTGATGTGCAGTTGTAACAGTGTTAAACCCTTCTTTGCTACCTTATCAGCAGCTTCATTTGCAGAAATCCCTTTATGTGAATCTGACTGTCCTTCAAAAGCATAAATATTTCATTCATCAAATCTTTTCTAAGCGATTTCTGAGCAGATATTGTTTTTAATGATTATGCAGAACCAGAACATATCACTTTTCTGTCATTCTTTATTTCTACCACCCATGTTAATCCTCTGAGAACATGGACTCTTAGAATCTAACAAAAATCTACTGAATCCTTTCTGGTATACTCAAATTTAGTGGTTAATTGACTCAAGTTGCATTTTATTTAAATTGCATCTCAATATTGGGGACAATATTTCCACTATCCGCTGAGCTTGTGCTGTAGCACAAGTTGATGGGCTTTTGGGCCTACTAGGACCTTGACAAACAGATCTGTCACCATCAACATTTGCAACTTTCATCAACTTCCGGTACATCCTGGTAACCCTTAGCAAAAAGTAGTATACTTCAAGTTTATTTCATTAAATTTTACTTAAGTAAAGTTCAAGTATACTTTTAAGTATACTTTATGTAGCAAGTATACAAAGTGTTCTAGTGTTCTAGTAGTATACTTGTAAGTGTACTGTTTCAATACTCCTTGGGACTAAATCGGCCCACTTTCTAGTATATAAAATATACTTTTAAATATACTTTAAGTATAACAGTAGCAAACTTTGAGTACACAACTAGTTTACCTCTATGTTTGTAGTTTGTACTGCAATTATAATAAAAGTGAACTTGATTTACTGATAGTTTACTAATTAAATACTTTGTACGCTTATACTGCAAGTATACACATAAGTTTTATTTAAGTGAAATTTATATCATACTTTAAGACTACTATGTCCCTATTTAGGTTTGAATTTGTATAAATTATGTTACATGAATATCTGAGCATGCAAAACATACAAAGAAAGAACAGTGTATCTGCTTGTAAACAAAAACATTTCATTCTAGCTTCATGCATTCTTTTTTAAACACTTTAATGTGGGTAAGTTACAAAAAAAAGTTGATAGATGCAGGCTACACACACTTTAACTACACAGAAATCCTTGCAAAATTCCAATCAGACAACAGATGAGGAGATTTCGCTCAAGAGCAATTGATGAAATGGCTGAGAAGAACATGTTTAAGTGTAGGTATCATTATGGTTTTTATGACCTAGATGTACATTTTACCAGTTGTTACCTACAGTTTACAGTTTAAACAAACATTATGGTCATCGATATCTCAAACATAATAATAGCGGTTAGACGTTGGATTTTGGTTGAAAATGAAAATCGGGTTGACGTCTAAATCCAACGACTGTTTGACGTCAAGCTCCGACGTTGGGCAGATGCTGAACTTTGGCTGGAATAAACTGCAAGACTGGTTTTTGGTTGTTCTTCGAGAACTAGTGTTGCAGAGATGCATGAACGTCTTGCTTGGCTGATGGTCAAGCATAGACTATCTGTTAATATGTTAGTATACTTTCATAGAATTATTAACACTCGGACTCCTAAATTTCTTTATGATAATATAATTTACTATTCAGATATGCATTCACATTACACAAGAGGGGCGAATAGTCGACAGATTTCTTTACCCCTACCTAAATCTGACTCTATGAAGAGGAACGTGTTTTATAGGTCAATTGTGTTTTGGAACAATCTTCCAGTTGGGGTTCGTGAAATCAAGGGAAAAATTGGTTTTAAAAAAAGACTAAGACTGTATTTGTTTTCAAAATCATAATATCGTCTGGATTGGTTAAGCGAGGTTGTATCATGTGCTATGTTGTTTTTCATTATTTTATTATTATTTTAATCAGTACTTTTTGTATTGTTATTTTTTCTTATTCTCTTATGTGTATTTATATATGATATATTTGGGAGTAATTGTGATTGTAATTATTGGGTTTTGTATGTATTGTTTGGACCCCAGAAAGACTACCCACTGGGCAAAGTTATGTCCAGTTGACGTCTTGTGGACGTCTTTTTATGTCTTTGCAGACGTTGAAAAGACGTCCACTGAGGAGCCAGAATGAAAGTTTTTATGACGTCGTTTTTTGACGTCTTCTGTACGTCTGATTTAGACGTTCACAGAACCTCCTTACAAGGTTAAAAACTAGTTCAAAAGTGGTCAGCGGAAATATTTTCAACATCATTTAAGGTTCATTTAGGCATCATTTATACTGTTTCGGGACCAAATCAACAATCTCAGGATGCATTAGATTTAGACTCATGTTATTTCTATGTAATATCCAGACACTGTGTTTGTCCTAAAATCAAGAAAGTAAAATAATCTTCATGAAATAATGAAATAACTGACGATTGAGCATGTGGTAAAATCAACTGCAAAACAAAGACATTAAATCTCTGAAGATCTCAGCAGAGTAGGATCAAACATCTCCACAAACATGAGAATCATTAGATTGACTTTATTTCTGTCAGACATCTAGAGAAGCTCTTATTGAGAATTAACAGAGGTTTAAATGTTGATATTTGATTCATTTGAAGTCACCATTGTGGTGGACAGTGTTTGGTTTAGTTGGGATCTTGGTCCTCATAATTTTTGTATTTGCTTGTCTCTGGTTGTTATAACTGTGTGTTTGTGAAACACTGTTGTTGTAGCAAAGAAAGACAAATTTAAGAGAGCTCAGGTGTTATCAGCTCTTTGTTGGTGGTGATAAAGTCATCACATTACAAGTAATGAAATAAGTGTTGTTTTGTTTGTATATATCTCCTAAGTCTTCTGACTCTACAGTGCAGTCGCCAAGAGCAAAATACTTATTTTGAAGTTGGACAAAATGCATGCGTTTGAAATATTTTGAGCAAAAGCATCATGTACTCACACACAGACATCAAGATTTAGCATATGCATCACAACAATGGTGACAATCAAAACAAAACCGCTTCATAGCACAAACTCATCCTTATTTTCCAGACCTTTTTGATTTTAATTGTCACCATTGATGTGATGCATAACCACAATCTTGATCTCTGTGTGTGACTACATGATGTGTTTTTTTAAAAGTAAGTACATTCCTTTTTTTTTTTTACAAGGTGTCTGTCCATGTAAATAAATACATATATGCAACTAAACATTAATAACTTATTGTGCTATAATTTAATCACCATTAAAATCAAGATGATAACGCTTGATCTTAATGCTCTCTGCTACAATAAGAGTGTTTTATAACACACAGTTACAACAGCCAAAGACAAGCTCACACAAGAAGTATGAGGACCAAGATCCCAACTAAACCAAACACTGTCCACCACAATGGTGACTTCGAATGATGTTGATGTAAATGATGTAAATTGATCCTCCTCTGCTGAGATCTTCAGAGATTTAATGTCTTTGATTTGCAGTTGATTTTACCACATGCTCAATCATCAGTTATTTCATTATTTCATGAAGATTATTTTATTTTCTTGATTTTAGGACAAACACAGTGTCTGGAAATTACATTGAAATAACACGTGTCTAAATCTAATGCATCCTGAGACTGTTGATTTGGTCCAGAAACAGTATAAATTATGTCTAAATGAACCTTAAATGATGTTGAAATATTTCCACTGACCACTTTTGAACTAGTTTTTAACCTTGTAAGGAGGTTCTCTGAACGTCTAAATCGGACGTACAGAAGACGTCAAAAAAAGACGTCATAAAAACTTTCATTCTGGCTCCTCAGTGGACGTCTTTTCAACGTCTGCAAAGACATAAAAAGACGTCCACTGGACGTAACTTTGCACAGTGGGATCATTATTGTCTAGCATTTTATTGTTATCTGACATCATGTTGTATCTCTCTCTCTCTCTCTCTCTCTCTCTCTCTCTAGAAATGTGTCTTGGAGTGACTTGGAAATCCCTGAATTCACTCTACATACAGGCTACAGTTGCCTAGGCCTATATACTTTATAAGTACTTGAAACAATAATTAGGCTACAAATGTTGACTTATAATAGCTATTTATAAATCCTTATGTTATTTAATCGGTGATGTCTTATTCTGTTTGTCGACAACTTATAAACACATCAAGATAATTATATAAAAAGTATTGAGATTGAGTCAAAAGGACCAAGATTGAGCATACACGCGCAATATCTCAGCGAGTCAGCGAGGGCAGAGCGAATTTTGAAAGTGCGACCAGACATTTGAATAGATTCGCTCTTGGGCATTAACATCCACTCAAGTGTTACAATTATATGCTCTTGACAGTCGTTATTAAAATTGCACAATAGAAAGAAACTGCCTCAAAAGAGCTATAGCTACAGAAGAGAAGAATGTTGTGTCTGAAAACTGGCCTTTTGCCTCTGTCTGACATGTAGGCGATAAATTATTTCATGGTCAGACTCAGACATGTCATACACATAAGGTTACAGCGCTCTAATGCCTGGTTAATGCATCAACATCCCCACCCCCAGCTCCACCCCCTGGTGGATCTGGTACGGTCCAACGGCGAGCAAAACAGAGAAATGGAAAAATCAAAGCAATGAGTAATTTTTTATGTTTGTTCAAAAATCAGACTCGGACTCAACAACCCAAGCCTGTAGAATTGAAAATTAAACTGAGAAACAATTATTAATTTTAGCACAAATTCAAGCTTCCTAAATGTGATATTTTTGTCATGCAAGTTGTTTGATATTTAATTTGAAATAGCTATTAAAATGACTGTATAAATAGAATTTATCAGACTTAAGGGGAGATGTTTTACTACACTAAAGAAACTGCTTTTGTGAAGAAACAGCTTGAAAAAGAAATTAATGAATTGACAGCTTGTCAGATAAACTTTAACATGTTTGTTTTAAAATATTCATTTTGGATCAACTGTTTTTGGTGTGAATTGCTGATTCATAAAACATAATAACTTTTTTAACTGGACCAAATTGCTTTATGGATTGCACCATGCTGTTGTCAGACAAACATCTCACTATTATTATAATTAATGGCTAAATTAATGTTTGGACATAAATAATATTTTCTAAACTGACACACTTCAAAAGATATATCTTATAACTATTATTGTTATTACTATTATTATTATTATTATTATTTATGTTTGAAGCACATAATGTGCCTTAGATGTTTTGTACAGTACTGTATAATCTTGTGGTTCATCTTAAAACAAGCACAAGATCCATATGTTGCAAAGTGAGAGGAAATTGTTTGAATACATAATACTAGGGAAGACATCACAAAAACAAAACTGCATTAAAATTTTCAATTATTTTTTCATGAAATCAAAGTCAAATAGAATAAAATATTTTCCTGAGCTGGAAAGATCAAATAATGAGTCAAATATAACTCATGAAAACTGGCAAAAGGTAAATTATATTTCTTCCCTTACCTTCACTTTTTGCATACAGTGATTTTATATTTTCAACAGTTTTATTGAAAGTCCCATCCAGCTTCGTATCACAAGACAAAGCCATCTTTCTTTCTTTTTCTGTTGTCTTCTTTTTTTGTGTGTGTGCTATAATAGTGCTGTAGCAAACTATTATGATATGAGTCAGGATGTGTTGATCTGCTTCCAGCTTTTATAGATCAAGAGACTGTGAAGGGTGTGTCACAAAGACGGATGAGCGTCATCTCTGACATTAGACGTCAAAGTAAGATACATTTATTTTAAACACTGGACATCATATGATGTCACAGAAACACTGTTTTGCCTAGCAAATATGTACAGTATGGATGAAACATTTTATAGTCTGAAAGCACATTTTACTTAAAGATATCTCTTAAAACTTGTTTAATACTGAATCTACTAAAATCAAACCGCCAATAAGACCAATCGTCCATTGCAGCAGGGGTGTCACTAGAACCCCAGTAAAATACGCTGTGCCCCAGTAAAATATTACTGATGATCCTTATGTGTCAGTCAGATTGACGTATTCCAACCTAGCAATCAAGTCATATGTTTTGTTTTTGTTTTTTTCTATCCGCTGTTTAGAATCAGAACTAGTCATGCCAGATTTCCAAATGAATCACTCTTTTTAACTAATTGGTAATATGGGTTTAGAAAAAGTATTCCCAATTCATTCAGACAGTTCAGATCATTTGCATTAGTTTCTCACAAAGCAATAGTAAAGGGAAAATTCTTTATAAGAATAGAACAAAAAGAGTGATGGATGAGGTGGAGATTTATCTACAATTCATTGATGAAAAAAACAACAACTTTTACTATTGTTTGTCAATGACAGAGCAGCTATTTATTGCGCATGCAGCTTATGAACGACTCTGTGACGAAGGTAAAGACCATAGGCAAAGCTTGTGTAAGGCTGGGCAACGTTAGCCTTCCCCTGGCCACGGGCCAGAAATTAACAGGGGCTTGGGACAAAAATGGACAATTCAGTTCTATCTTTTATGGATCTTGCCAATCAAATGAAAATGAATTCAAAAGTGTTGATTGCAGTATTAAATTTAGATCTGCTGATGTTGCATATTTCTGTTTACATGTTTTCACAGTGTTGTGCAATATAATCACAAAATAGATTTTGTTGAGTTTATGTTATGAATGCAATGGTCAAACAATGGCATTCAGATTAGTCATCGCTGGAATGCCAGTGTTCTTTTGAGCGTACTTGCCTGCTGACTGAATTCTACTCTCTCTGCTCTCTTCTTCAAAATACATTCAACAGATTAAATAAACTGATAGTCAAGTTCGTTTTGAGGTGAACAATCCCTTTAACTTTCTTGATCTAAATCTAAACTTTATATCAGTTGTTTAAAAATCTTAAACTACATCAGCGCAGCACTGGATTAAAATCCTACTAATTAATAAGAGGTTTCCAGGTAAGGGGATCAGCTGACACTGCAGTAAAGCTTAACTCTGTTGCACTTAGATACAATAGCTCACTAGGCTCTGTGGGTTGCCGTGATTTTGCCAAGTAAGATATGTTTCTGGATCAACATTATAGTTCAAAAATATAGACTTAACCCCATCCCTACCACTAAACCTAACCCTAATCATAATCATAATTTATTCCTAAAATCAGTCGGAAATGATAGCTGATTAGCAAGGGTGTAGAAGCACCTAACCCTAATTTATTGTAAGCCTAAAACAAATATTTCCTGAAAAGTTATATCTCAATTCTGATTAGTTGATTGGAATGTTGTTCCAGGCTCAACAAGGTTGTTGATCCAGGAACATGTTGTACTTGGTGAAATCACGCTCACCAGGCTCTGTGAGTTATTCAGTCTTTGTGTTTATTTGTCTTTTACTCTGGATTTTTAGCAACCAACGCCCTCATCAAATATTCACCTGAGTTAGATTAAACACACAAGGCTTGGTTTCTTGTTCACAAGGATTATGAAAAACATTGAGTGTTTTAATGCAGTGAATCCAGTGTTTCTGGTTCTTCTGTTTAATGCATTCACTCCATTCATACACACTTTCACTTCAAATTTTCAGTAAATAACATTTGATCTATACATATATATATATATATATATATATATATATATATATATATATATATATATATATATATATATATATATATATATATATATATATGAAAACCAAAATACAGTATTGTGCAAAATATAAATATGAAGCATCTAATGTGTATTTTGTACAGTATACTGTTATATATGTATCTGTATTAACTGGAGCTTCTGTAACCTCACAGTGCGGCACTTAAAATGTTTATTGTCCTTTTTGATAAATCACTGGTGTTTGCTTTTGTGCTCATTTGTAAGTCAGTTTGGCTGTTTGCCTCTTTTAACCTGCATAAATTGTGAGAAAGGTGTGATGAGTAGAAATGTTTTATATGTTTTAGATGAGTCATGAAAATGCAGGATATGTGCTAACTGATAATGGAATTAGATTCACAGACCTTATAAAGTGTATTTGATGGCATCCCAATAGCGTTATGCAATGTTAAAAAAGCATACAGTACAGTATACAGTAGTTTATATATTAAAGTTTATATTAAATTTCCTTTTTTTTTTTTACAAGTACCCACTTAGGAATTTTTCATGTTCTGGGAATGTTTTCAGCGGCAAGTTTTATTTTAGTTCCCAGAATGTTCTGCTAAAAGGTAGGCTAACATTCTCTAAAAAATTCAAAAAATGTTGGTTGAAAGAGAAAACCCAACCTTTTGTTTGATGTCCAGCTCCAGCGTAAATAACTCCAAAAAAAGCATTATCAGCTTCACGCATTATAAACAAGATTGAATTCATTTCTGTCAATTAAAAAAGTTCTTATTGAGATTAACATAAGTTTAGATGTTAATGGTTTATTGAAAATAATAGTTTGGTTTGACATCACCATTATGGTGATCAGTAGTAGATCAGTAACAGTATGAGTGAAACTTTTCAACTTCGCTTTTATTTGGCTGTTGTAGCTACATTTGTGATGTTGGTTATTTGCTGATGTTAAAGCTTTAATCATGGAATAATCTGATCAACTGATTGCATCTAGAGTCTAATCTATGCTATTAATTCATATTAGTCACTATACTAAATGAGCTTCAACAGCATAAGATCCAGCAATTTTAGTCAGAAAATTCTTGATAAAAACATTGACAAGTCAAGTGTCAAATTATCCAACTAAAGCTAACACTGATCACCATTATGGTGACATACCATACTATTAATTTTAATTAGACATCAACATGTAAACCTCTGTTAATCTCAATAAGAACTTTTGTAAATGTATGACAGAAATAAAGTCAACCTGGTTCATAATAATTGAAGTTGGAAATACTGTTTTTGGAGTTATTTAATGAAGTTGGCAAAGGTTGGGTTTTTACTTTCAACCAAACTTTGACATCTGAGCAACATTTGAGTTCACATCCATTGTCCAATGGAAAGTGTCCCACTTAAATCTTAACTAGAATGTTAGGGGATAATGTTCTTATAATGTTATTAATAAATATTTTTAGATTTTTTTAGAGAATGTTATCATACCTTTTAGGCGAACATTCTGGGAACTATAATAAAACTTGCAGCTGAAAACATTCCCAGAACAAACAATGTTCTCTGAACAATCTTAGAACAACAACATTCCTAGCTGGGTAGATGTTTCAGTAGACTTATCTGTTCTATTATATTTTCTCATATAGTAAACTTTTCTTGATTTTTTTTAGATGAGTGTTTACAGGAATAATGAAAATTATTCAGTGTTTAAATGTAAGTGGATCCAGTGGATCCAGTTCTCACACACACACATACACACACACAAACAAACACACACACACACACACACACACACACACGCAGAGAACAATCATCTCACACCTTGATTTAAATGCGGTTGTCACTCCCAAACATGTAATCACTGTCTCATTCTTGACTGTTGGAAAAATCTAATTTAATAGATATTTTAAATAAGCCCAATTCTTTTTGTGAAGCATATCTAAATAGTGACATGAATATTATCTGCATTTGATTTGCAGATGAATGTCATTTAAAGAGCTTTGTTTAAAAATTTTCAAATTTGTCAAATTAATCCTGATTGTATGATTTACATAAAAGCATCTGCTGAATGAATTAATGTGAAATGCTACTTTAAAAACATGGTTGAGCATCATTGATGTTTATGTTGTGTCCAAAATAGTTGAACAATTGAGAACAATTGAGTAATTTACTTCATTCTTTACACAGTATTTTGCAGGTCAATAATTTTTATTTATATATGTTAAAGATGTGGATTAATTATAATTTACAGTACACAATACTTCATGGAAAAATGATACAAATAGTTAAAGTAAAATAGTAAATAGTCAGAGGTGTCAAGTCCAGGGGTCAGAAAGTAAAAGTCCTGCCATATTTTTGTTCCACCCATGAACTCAGCAGCTGATTTCACCAGAGGAGGAACCAAGTCATTCCTTTCAAGTCACAAACTAGTCTTAAGTCAAATCCCAAGTCCTCAAAGAGTTAAAGTCAATGAGATAATTAAGAGACTAATTAAATGATGATTGTGCATTAGTGATGAACACCTGCCATTATTGTGTGTTACAGAGGATCAGATGCTGATATTTTATTGGTTAAACTGATGCCACCATCATGGAGATCAGTGTTTGCTTCAGTTGGGCTCTTGACCTTTGGCTTCTTGTGTTAGGTATTTCCCTGTAAAAGTACATGTGCTGTTATAAAGCAGTGTGATCAGTGCTGTGCAGAAAACCATTACTAGCTGGTTTTACATGACAAAGTAATTGTTAGGCATCAGTCTGTTTATTTCCAAAAAAAGTTTATTTCATTTAACATATGTTCAGTTTTTTTTTTTAATAACCTACCTTGTGGAACTGCCACATGCAAATAAACCGTTGGTATAATAGTTATAATGAAATACTTTGAAATCTAATGTATGTAATGAATATATATATATATATATTTTTTTAATCTTGTCCTACTAAGACGCACAGACATCATGACCCAGCATATGAATCTCAACAATGGTGACAATCAACAAAACTCTTCAAGCTGATGTGCATGCTGGGTAACACCATAGTAAAACTCCCATCAAGGACTGTAGCATGAATAATTTTGTCACCACTGTTGAGGATCATATGATAAGTGCTCATGTCTAAAATCCTGAGCCTGTATAATTTCCCCCCAATATTTAAGAATTGCAATAATATTTGTTTAATATGACTTTTTTGTAGTTCAGATATAGCTGTACATCATGTAACAAACCAAAGAGAGACACCCTCATGGTGTTCATTAAATGTTTTAGATAAAAAAAGAGCAATTAAATTTAGCAATTCAGCAATGTGTTAATGTTTACTATGTAACACAACCTTAAAAGCAAATTACTTTGTATTATTAAAAGGGTCAAGAGCCCAACTAAATCAAACACTGATCTCCATGATGGTCGCATCATTTTAAACAATAAATCATCCGATCCTCTGTAATTTTCTATAACAGCAGGTGTTTATCACTACTGCACAGTCATCATTTAATTAGTCACTTAATTATCTCACTAACTTTAACTCTTTGGGGACTTGGGATTTAACTTGAGACTCGTTTGTGACTTGAAAGGAATGACTTGGTTCCTCCTTTGGTGAAATCAGCTGCTGAGTTCATGGGTGGAACAAAAATATGGCAGGACTTTTACTTTCTGACCCCTGGACTTGACACCTCTGATTCTATCGTACATAGCTGGTCTAATTTCAGCATGTGGGGTGTTTTGTGGTGTTCTCTTATTCCATAATCTCCTTATTTCTTGGCCTACCCAAAACCTTGCAAAGTAGCTGCTGATATTTATTTCTTCATCATTTAAACAAGCTTTTACTATAAGAATCATGGCATCAAATTTGACTTCAATATCCGGTACTGCTAATCCTCCTATCTCAGTTTTTTTATATAATATTTCACGTTTCAATTTCTCTTGGTTAGAACCCTATAAAAAACGAATCATTTTCTTAACTGAATTTAAGAAACGTCTTGGGGCGGGCAAAGTTGCCGCTATATATGTGAGCGATGCTATAATCTCTGCATTAATTATTAATACTTTACCCCTAAGAGTGAGGACTCTTTCTTCCCACTGTTTTATTTTCCAATCTATTTGATGTAATCTAGAGTTCCAATTTCTTTCTTTCATATCCTTACACCATACCATTCCTAAAATTTGAATGGCTTCATCTTGATTTTTCAATCCAAAATTTTGTTTAGGTTCTGACCAATTCAGATATAAAATCTCACTTTTACTTCATTAATCTTCATGCCAGTTGCTAGCATAAAACGATCACATACCTGTAATGCTTTTTCTACTGATTGATTATCCGTGAGTAAAAGTGTAAGGTCATCCATGTATAGCGATATCTTTGCTTCTTTGCCCAAGCTCCCCGGAATTACTGACCCTTTCAGTTCAGGATTTTGTCTAATAGCTTGAGCTAATGGTTCTATAGCTAATACAAATAGCAACGGAGATAAGCCACAGCCCTGGCGTACTCCTGAACGAACCATAACAGGGGGTGACAGATGGCCATTAACCAAAATACGACTCTGACACTCTGTATATAACAGATTGATCCATCTATACATTGATTTCCCAAGGCCGGAACTATGTAGCACTTTGCGTAGAAATCGATGGTCAATACTGTCAAAGGCCTTTTCTAAGTCTAATCCCAAAACACATAAGGGTACTTTGCGATCTTGAGTATATAGAAAAGAATCTCCAGATTCTGTTGTAAGGATCTACCCTTTATCCCACATGTTTTATCATCTCCTATTAAACCTGTCATAATAGGTTGGAGACGAAAAAAATATGGCTTTGGACAATATTTTTATATCAGTTCCCAACAAGGTTAAAGGGCGCCAATTCTACAGGTCAGATTTATCTCCTTTCTTAAATAAAACTGAAACAATACCCTCTCTCAAAGTTGGGGGGAGTTTACCTAAATTAAGACTTTCTTTAAACATTACCAACATTGTATCTTTCAACTCTTCCCAAAATTTGACGTAAAATTCTTTGGGCAAACCATCCATTCCTGGGCATTTATTACCTTTCATACTATTCAGCGCTTTTGTCAAATCTACGGTCGTAAAATCTCTTTCCATATCGATCAGCAGTTCTTCTTCTATATGACTTTCTGACAGAAGATTACACATAGTTTCCCTCATCTATTTTCTTTTCAGATAACATATCTTGATAAAAGGAATGAATGTATGAAATTAAATCTTTTGTTTCAGTTATGATTTCATTATCTTGTTTTTTTTTAGTTCATCTATAACCGATCTTGACCGGAGCACTTTTTTAAAGAAATAGCGGGTGCACTTCTCATTTCATTACTTACCTGGCAGGGGAGACACCATGATCAAGAAGGCGGTTCACCCAGGGCTTGTTTGTCATCCTTGGTTCAGAACTCTTTTTCGTTTTGCCTGCCCTCAACCCTTGGGGATTGGAGAAAGATAATGGCGACTCAAGCACCACGGCGGAATGCGGCAAGATTTGAGCTGTTGGAAGACTCAGAAATGGATCGGATGACTTTCAGCAGAAGGATACTACAAACAGAGTTGGATTTCAACCCCTCTCAACTGGACTACATCTTTGCCTTACCGGGTAGGAAAACGTTTGAAGTTATTTTTGCTACTCTATTGTTATATGAACAATGCTTGGAAAGATTTCGGTCAAAAAAGAAAGAAGCTGCCTGTTTTCAAAAGATTGAATTGATCCCCTTAGCTGAGAAAGAATTCAGAACTGTGACTGTGATGATGTATTCAGAAAAGATCAAGATTGAAGATATTTCTACATGGCTCTCATTGCACTGCGCAGTCACAAAAGCCTTTCAGGTGAAAGACGAAGATGGAATTAAGACTGGAGCATCCAAATACCAGGTTCGGTTGAGAACTAACGAAAAAGGAGAGCTCCTCCATCTGCCATCAGTCATCCAATTAGGCACCATTAGAGGCTTTGTGTTCTATAATGGCCAACCTAAGGAGTGTAGGAAATGTGGATCACTGAACCATCTAGCAGCCCAATGTGAATCCATTTTCTGTAGAAATTGCAAAAACCATGGTCATCTCTCCAAAAACTGCCCGGTACCTATGAAGTGCAATCTATGTGGTGCAGATAATCATAGATTTCAAAATTGTCCTTCTGCATATGCAAATAAAGTTCGACATCCACCAGTGACGACGTTGGAAGAGAAGATTAATCCTTCGGAAGTAACTGAAATGGATGATCATATCCCTAAAAAACAACACCTTCCAGTAGCCAATACAACAAAGGAACAAGGAGAAGATGCTACTTTGAGAACTCTCTCCCTTTCGATTTCCGGCAAAGAAGATTTTGGACCAACAGGGAAAGAAAATGTTGCAAGAAATGGTGAAAACATTGTTACGCAAGAACAAGAGTTCCATCTGGAAATGAATTCACCTAAATCACTTATAGAGTTTCCCCTACTGGGTTATTCCACTCCTGCACAGAAACCCCAGTCCTGTAATAGAAATATACTACTTGATGCTTTGGAGATTCCTCCCGCCCCCTTTTCTCTTCTTTCGGATTACTCCTCAGCTGGCGAGCCTATGGTAGAAGGAAGAGATTCCTCTCCACCATCCAATGTACCATCAGGAATCCAAGACCAAGAGGACTTATTAAGTTTGGCATCCCTGTCATCCAATTCGACCCCTTTCCTCGACTCTAACGAAATGACTACCCTTTCTTGTACTATGCAAATGAACAAACAGCCGCTTCCCATAAGACCGGGAACGCAAGAAAAAAAGAAAAAGAGGAAAAGGCCGAAAAGCACAACGGAACCTCCTTAATGCTCTCTGCCTCACCCTCCCCCTTTTTCCCTCCATGGCCCCCCTATCGATATCAACTATTAACACAAGAGGCATAATGGGTCCAGTGAAATGCAATTCTGTGTTTTCCTATTTAAATAATGCAGATCATGATATTTGCTTACTTCAGGAGTGCAATATACGTTTTAAACTAGATTATAAACAACTAGAGGACAGATGGACATATGGTCAGTCTTTTTGGTCTGGAGATAACAAAAACAAATCTTATAAAATATTTGTTTTCGTGTGATTGACGTATATTGCCCCACAGACCTACAAGGTCGAAAAGAAGTCTTGAAAGCAATAATACCTTTATTAATTTGTGGGAAAGAATTAATTTTAGGAGGAGACTTCAATTGTCCATAGTCAGAAGGATCGAAATTCTTTCTCTTCTACCCATTTGGACTTGAGTTCCCAAGAATTGATTAAATTAGTAAAAGACTTTGGTTTAGTTGATTCCTTCAGATTTAAACACCCAGATACCCCGGGGTATAGTTGGTCCAATGGTCGGAGCTATTCTAGAATTGATTTTCTTTTTACATCACCACAGATTACAATACTGAATTCTGGGATAAACCCAACTTTTTTTTCCGATCATGCGAAAATAGAGGTTGAGTTAGGATTTGAAGGGGTAAGAGTGAGGGGTATGGGGTTTTGGAAATTGAGAATTAGCTTATTATTGAATCAGGAAGTTGTACGTCGTTACAAAGAAAAATTGAGTCAATGGAAAAGCTTGCAGCCTCTATATAACTCTATAGGCGAATGGTGGGAAGATTGTAAAATTAGAACGAAAAAATTCTTTATGAAAGAAGGTACAAGAATTAAAAAGAGCAAAGCCTTTGCTTGTAAATTATATCAAAAGAAATTACAACAATTCTATACTATGGCTCATTCCGGATTTGATGTTATTGATGATATCATGAAACTCAAAAAAAGTATTTCAGATATTTATGCTGAACAGAGTAGGAGTTTCATGATAAGGAGTAGATTACAACATATGGTAAAAAAAAAGTAGTAATAAAACAAGAGCAGTGTTCATCATTTACACTGCAGCACCCGGGGAGCAGTTGGTGGTTCAGTACTTTGCTCAAGGTCACCTCAGTCGTGGTATTGCCGGCCCGAGTTTCAAACCCACAACCCTAGGGTTAGGAGTCAAACTCTCTAACCACTAGGCCACAACTTTATATTGTTCAATTAGTCTAAATAAATAAAAGACCATAACACGGGTCAAATAATTTTTTTTATTATTGAAAGTTTGTGTCCAAAGCACAAGGACATACCAAGTCTTGTATATTAACTTCTTTACTCAATGCATTTTACACTGAACTCAACACATGGTATATAATGCATGTTCAATAAATCCAGTGTTAATCATACCTTCATACATTAGCAGTCTTGTGGCATGAAGTCACATGTATTTAACAATTTTGTTTGTTTTTAAAGGAAATATTACGTGAAAATTACTATATTGTGTATTTTAACATCAACCTATTCCACTGGGCAAAGTTACGTCCAGTGGACATCTTTTTATGTCTTTGCAGACCTTGAAAAGATGTCCACTGAGGAGACAGAATGTTTTTATGACGTCTTTTTTTAAATGTTTTTTTATGTCTTCTGTACGTCCGATATAGACGTTCACAGATCCTCCTTACAAGGTTCTGTGACTTTATTTCTGTCAGACATCTAGAGAAGCTCTTATTGAGAATTAACAGAGGTTTAAATGTTGATACTTGATTCATTTGAAGTCACCATTGTGGTGGAAAGTGTTTGGTTTAGTTGGGATCTTGGTCCAGTTATATCGTGTGTCGGCTTGTTACTTGCTGTTAAATCTGTGTGTTATAAGACACTCTTATTGTGGCAGAGAGAGAGAGTGTTGAGATCAAGTGTACACTGCACATCTTGCTTGTAATGGTGACAAATTAGGTAAAATAAGATGTTCATGTATGGTTGCGACTATGGCTTTATTTTTATGGATAAAAACCTTGTATTTAATTTACTGACTTTTAGAAAACAGATCATGTCGTCACAAACAGACATCAAGATTGTGGATATGCATCACATCAATGGTGACAATCAGAACAAAAAAGGCTGTAAAATAAGGATGAGTTTGTGCTATGAAGCTCTTTTGTCTGTCACCGTTGTTGTGATGCATATGCTAAATCTAGAAGTCTGTGTGTGTGAGTACTTGAAACTTTTACTCAAATTATTCCAAATGCATTAATTTTGTCGATCTTCAAGATAAGTATTTTGCTCTTGGTGCCTGTTAGAAATATTAAACAAAAGTTATATATTTTATAACCTCAAATACTTATTATGTGATGACTTTCTCATCACCGACACCTGAGCTCATTTAATTTTCTTCACCACAAAAACAGCATTTTAAAATACACCGATACAGCAGCAAGTGACAAGCCGACACAAGAAGTAACTGGACCAAGATCCCAACTAAACCAAACACTGTCCACCACAATGGTGACTTCAAATGAATCAAGTATCAACATTTAAACCTCTGTTAATTCTCAATAAGAGCTTCTCTAGATGTCTGACAGAAATAAAGTCACAAAACCTTGTAAGGAGGATCTGTAAACGTCTATATCGGACGTACAGAAGACATAAAAAGAATTATAAAAAAAAGACGTTATAAAAACATTCTGTCTCCTCAGTGGACATCTTTTCAACGTCTGCAAAGACATAAAAAGACGTCCACTGGATGTAACTTTGCCCAATGGATTAGGTTGATGTTAAAATACACAATATAGTAATTTTCATGTAATAGTTCCTTTAAAAACTAACAAAAATGTTAAACACATGTGACTTCATGCCACAAGACTGCTAATGTATGAAGGTATGATTAACACTGGATTTATTTAACATGCATTATGTACCATGTGTTGAGTTCAGTGTAAAATGCATTGAGTAAAGAAGTTAATATACAAGACTTGGTATGTCCTTGTGCTTTGGACACAAACTTTCAATAATAAAAATAGTTATTTGACCCATGTTATGGTTTTTTATTTATTTAGACTATTTGAATAATATAAAGTTGTGGTCTAGTGGTTAGAGAGTTTGACTCCTAACCCTAGGGTTGTGGTTTTGAAACTCGGGCCGGCAATACCATGACTGTATTTTTTTGCAGTAACATTGAATTTAACTTGTTTTTTTTTACAGCAATATTTTGTAATTTCACTAAAGTACAGTATTTACCTGGCAAAAAAAGTTGCCAATAAAATCCTGTAAATACCCCTAAATTAAATATGATGTTGTAATAATTTAACAATGAAACTGCTTTAAAGAATAATTTTAACAGTAAACTATAATATATGTATATAAATGCATTATCATGAGCTCTATCTTAATACATTTACAAATGAATAAAAATGAATAAAGTCAATGATGTTGAAAATAAGTATTTATTAAAACTGGCAGAAAGACATTGCAAGGCTTTTACTGGTAAAATAAAAATGTCAGTCTTTCAACAGTTAAAATCTTATCATCAAAATAACAAAGCATCATAAATAACTACAAATACATGTAAAAAAAAAATAAGCCATACTCAGAGTAGAACATTAACTTTCTATAAAAATGAAGGTCAATCAACAGAATTTGTATAATTTTTGTAAAAAAAAAAATGTTTTAAAGAAAATTATTAAAATAAAATGCTTGAATCAACATTAAATCACAAATTATGTTGTTTGAGCTTATGTTCTATTAAATTAAGAATATTCCTGCAAAAGACAATTTAATAAATACATACTGAAAGTCCATCAACTTTCTGAGATGAGCGCACACATGAGGGCTGTCCCTCTTCTCTGAGACTTTTCCACTTGTTTTGCCTCTGTGTCCGTCTTGTATCCAGTGAGTGTTGTGATTCCAAGAAAATATCTGCACATAAAAACAAGCAAAAGCATCAGGATAAAGTTAAGTATTGAATGAAACTAGCTCAATAAAATACATGTCAAAATGCCACTTATACAATACAATCAGCATTTACCAGAACTTAAAAGGTTACTCCACCCCAAAATGAAAATCTTGCCTTTTGCCTGAAGCAAAGACAATAATTTTTGTGTGCAAAAGAAAACAAAAATAATGATTTATTCAACAATTCGCCTCCTCTACGCATCAGTGTAGCGCCATTTTGGCGAGTATCTGTTGGACACAAACTGCAGCCGCTGTTCTGTGTCAGCTGGGTCACATGGACATGCTTTCTATGTTTATTTACGCTTTGATTTGAACGAAAACAAAAGTAACGTCTTTGTTGAATAAAGTTGTTCTTTTTGTTTTCTTTGCATACAAAAAGTATTCTCGTAGCTTCGTAAAAGTACAGTTGAGCCACTGATGGCAGATGGACTATTCTGATGATGCTTTTCACACTTTTCTGGGCTTAGACATTGTTAATTGTTTGGCTGTCAGTGGGACAGATGCAAGCCTCCTGGTTCTCATTCAAAATATCTTAAACTGTGTTCTGAAGACGAACAAAGCTTTTACGGGTTTGAAATGACATTAATCACTGTTAATAACGTTGACAGTGAATGACTAAATTGTCATAATGGGGTGGGGTAACCCTTTAAACTAAATAAGTAACCTTTTTCACAAATGAAATTACTTAAGTAAAACTAAACTTGTTACCTTTAAAAAAATTCAAGTGTGCAAAAGATGCCTGCTCCAGGGGGCGCCAGACTGAAGTCCAGCTACCAAGGCCACTTGTCTAAATGTCAGTATAGGAGGCTATTGTGACATGTATCGCTTATACATTATAAGTATATACTCAAATAAATATAAAAAGGATATATTTCTCAAGTATAATTAAGTGAACTTACCAGGAATTATGAATACAGCCTCTAATCTTCAATCATTCTCACGCTGCTCCAGTCGGCTAGGTTTCAGATTTGAATGATGTGCGCGCAATCCCATAATGCCACACTACAGTAAGTTAGTGTAAAAAGCAGGAACGTGACAACACCTGCTTCTTGTAAATGAATTACAGTTGACGTGGAAATATACTGTTAACAACTATAAAACCTTATTTGACCCATAATGCATTGCAAATTACAGCTGCATCTTGTAAAATGTTTATACAGTAAAATTCTGTAACATTTTGCTGTAGAAACTACAGCAATTTTTTACAGTGTAGTACTATGAACTTATTTAATTTGAGTCCACTGAGAAGCAATTTTTCTTAATATAAAACTGCAAACACTTAATGTGAAGTAGTAATTTTGACTGTAACATGCTGTGTTTAGTTAAAACATTGCATTCTGGGTAATATTCTTTAGTGCCGGCACTGTGGTGGGGCATTCGAGGGCCGTGCCCCCCCTAGGGGTCATTGATGCCCCTCCTACAGGCCATGGCATGGCCCCCCCAAAATATCACTTTTAGTTATTATTTTAATATTAAATGTTCAAACTGTAATTTAAATAAAATAAAATAAAAAGGATGGGGAAAATGCATAATTTTGGTTGTTCATGGCACGTTACTAGGCTTCGTCATGGTGAATGCTTATTGGTCGCCGAGTAAACTTGTTACATTTGATTTGCAGCGCGCATGCAAAATCTTCAAGTTGAAGAACAGTTTGTCCGTCTATATAATAGACAGTTGTTAGCAGCTAATTTTAAAGAATTCAAAATTTTAAAAAGAAATGGATTTACGAAAATGGTTTAGACCTCCACAGCCTTGTCAATCAGCAGACTCAGATACTCCGGCCACGACCACCAGGTAGTAATGGCTTTGGATCTGCACTGAATTGAAAGCAAATCTGCAAAGGCTGTTTGCTAGTGATGGAGATCTTTATTAGATGAACACAGCGTGTGCTGTGTATGGTTCAACAGATATAACTTAGACTACATTCGATTAAAGTAAACGATACCACTAGGACAGGGCTATTCAATTGGCGGCCCGCGGGCCACATGCGGCCCGGAAGCAACCTCCAAATGGCCCAGCCCGTGGTCCCGCCAAAAACGCACATCCCTATGTAAACTCATTCAGTAGTACAGACCACGTAGCCTAGCAACAACGCAAACAATGCAGAGCGCGTGCCGGTAATGTTAGTAGCCTAGATTACTATCAATATGTCTTTCTCAACACTGAAACGTAAAATTGCCAATGAAAACCGCCAGTTTAACCCTGCCTGGACTGACAAATACTTGTTTATTTTACCGCCACATCCAAACGCCAAACCGATGTGTTTAATTTGTAACGAGTGCGTCGCAGTATTTAAAGATTACAATGTGCGGAGGCACCACGTTGAGAAACACCAGACTTTCCGCACCAATTTTCCCGAGGGATCTCAAGAGAGGGCAGCAAAAGTGCAAAGTTTGATTGCATCTTACAACCGGAGCAGTACTACCATGGTGCGGTCATTTACTGCCCAAGAGAGAGCTACCGCAGCATCCCTTCGTGTTTCCTGGATTTTGGCAAAAAAGAAAAGGCCATTCACAGACTCTGAAACCGTGAAGGACTGTATGCTGGCTGTCGTGGATGAGGTGATAAATGACGATAAAATCAAAACGAGCGTGGTATCTGCTATAAAAAACGTACCCCTGTCAGATACTTCCAACATTCGTAGGGTTGAAATTCTTGCTGCAGATGTGTATGAAACACTGTTAGGAGACCTGGTGAAAGCTGATACTATGTCTATAGCAGTAGATGAGTCCACAGACAAAACTGATACTGCTCAGTTGTGCATATATGTCCGTTTTTTTGACAGCAAATGCTTCAGAGAGGAGCTGCTCTGCCTACTGCCTTTAGAAGGACACACAACGGGCGATATAGTCTTTGGGAAAATTTCTGCTTTTTTTAAAGACAATGGTCTGGATATGACGCGTGTGTGCATGCTTGTGACAGATGGGGCTCCATACATGACAGGGAAAGTGAATGGTTTGGCAGCACGTTGGTCCGCTGTTGCACCTCAGTTGATCTCGTTACACTGCATTGTGCATCAGGCGGTGTTGTGCGAAAAACTAAGCGGGACGCTCAAAACGATCATGGACAACGTGATGGCTACAATTAATTTTATTCGCTCCACATCAAGCCTCCAACACCGCTTATTCCGCATGCTGCTGTCAGAAATGTCTGCTGAGCACCATGACCTGCTTTTGCATAATGACGTGAGGTGGCTGTCAAAAGGCAAAGCACTGGAGCGTTTCTGTGGTCTCAGAGAGGAGATCATAACTTTTCTCCGCAACAGCAAGGAAAAAAAGGCAGAAACACACTTGAGTCGCATACTGGACGACAACTTCATGGCAGATGCCTGCTTTCTGAGCGACATATTCAAACACCTGAATGATCTCAATTTGGCACTACAAGGCAGAGACAAAACTGTAATCGACCTTGTGGAACAGATGCGCGCATTCCCAGTTAAACTGGACCTTTTCGCAACAGATTTGAGCACAGGCCGAATGCTGCATTTTCCGACACTCCGCAAATGCATCTCATCCCCCGCTCAAATCACGGATGTGATGACAGAATTCATTGCGATGTTGAAAATGAACTTTGCTGCTCGATTGGATGGACTTGTTCTGCCCACAGAGATGGCAGTTTTTGTCAGAGACCCGTTCACTGTTGCAATAGAAGGGGACTTATCCGCCAGAGCAAAGCAACTGGTTCCTTCCATTGACGAGGGGAAATTCGCACTCGAACTTGTTGACATGCGGTCATCTGTAACCATGGCACAGGAGCTTTGCACTAACGGGCCTACATTGTTTTGGACTAATGTCAACGTACATCAGTTCCCTAACGTTAAGAAAGTAGCGATCGTCATGCTCAGTATGTTTGGATCAACTTACACATGTGAGTCAAGTTTTTCACACATGAACTCCATAAAAAGCAACTCTCGTTGCTCCCTGACTGATCGTACTCTCCACCAATGCTTTCGGATTGCATTGACAACTTACGAGCCTAAAGTCACTGCTCTCGTTCAAAACAAAAAATGTCACTTCTCCCACTAAATTAGCTGGGTAATTGTAGCCTACATTAATATAATGTTGGATGTGTAACAAATGCATGCCTAATCACAAATGTGGTGATTTAAAATATGTTCCCTCAGTATGTGCAATATGTGCAGTAGTCCACCTTGTATTCATGTGTTAGTTATAGCCTAGTTGTGAATACTGTGCACTTTTTATTTTATGCACTTTGAGATGTTCCTGGGTCAAATGTGAGCAAGATGAGTATTTTGTTTCAAAAGGAAACTTAATGTTATTGCTTATCTACTACTGTGCAGTATTTTTTTATGCACTTTGAGATGTTCCTGGGTCAAATGTGAGCAAGATGAGTATTTTGTTTCAAAAGGAAACTTAATGTTATTGCTTATCTACTACTGTGCAGTATTTTTTTTTTTTTTTTTTTTTGCACTTTGTGATCAGATAGGTCAGTTATGTAGCCTAGGTAGGCCAAGGCAAGAGATGCTTAGGTCAGTTTTTTTTTTTTTTTTTTTTTTGTAAGTGGAAAAATTAGGGGCTACCTCAGATTCTGTTCAGTTAGCTCGTTTATTGTATTTGTATGCACCTTTTGATATGCAAACTGACCAAAGTTAAAAGAGAAACAATGAATAAACCTTACATGTATTCAATACATTTGTTTGTGTTGGTTTTGAAATGTGTCATTACGAGTTTATTTCGCCGCTGAAATAACTGGCCCAGCTAACCTTCTTGGTTTTAAAATCTGGCCCAATTGAATTTGTAATTGAATAGCCCTGCACTAGGACATTAGTTTGTTGTACATGTAACTTATTCATTAAATCCAATGTATAGTTTTTACATTAAATAAGCTGTCACAGAGTATGAAATGAATACCTTCCAAACCCGTGTTAGCTCTGTTCCAGGAGGAATGCCTTCATCTAGACACAATTAATATGGATATTTGCTCAATATTTACAAAAGACACACTACTGACACTTCACTTTTGTCTTCTGCAAAATACAGAATGTTTTTTTCTTCTTTTTTTCTTTTTCTTTCTCTCTAATTATTTAATATAATAATAATTAGGTCAAATTTACTGACAATGACACAAAACACAAAGTCATGGAACTGAAAGTGTTTATGAGAAATATGCACACAGATCAGCTGTTCACCTGTTCCTGCATTAAATATAAAAACCGGGTCCACTGGATTCAGCTGCTTTAAAACACAGAATGTTTTGTATTGTTCTTATGAACATTTAGTCAAAAGAAACCAAGCCCTGTTTGTTTAATCTGAATGAAAAGAATGACAAGCTAATAATAGAATCTCCTGCATGCGATTAACCGAAGAGCTATTGATAAAAAAAAAGAAAAGAAATATGTGTTATAATTACAGACACAACCTTTCCACACCTTACAGTTTGAACCTGCTCAGCTGCGTATTTCACAGGGGTGTTGCTTTGTTTTATGTTTTTCAAGGCACCTGTCACATTTACTAACAAGATACACCTGAAAAATCTGACAAAAGCATGACACACACAAGGAAAAAACATGTCAAAATCAATTACATTAAACATGAAAAAAAAATTAATTAACCCACCATACATTACACATATGTTACATATATACATTTAGTATTTGGATCTAAAAGTGATTTTGAGGTGTAATTTCTCAAAATCACTTTTCCACAGAATAAATAAAGCCTTTCAGGTATGAAAAAACATTGAGGCAGTACATTTATTTTTCATTTATTTATTTTTGTGAATTATTCCTTTAGTCCTTATTATGTGATATTTGTATTACATTTGTGTATAGTTGACAAACAGGCTCACCTATCAAAACCTATAACTGGAAGACGAATAAATACAAAATATCTTTATGAAGTATTGTTCAACTCTCAGTTATTTATTTCATAGTATTGTCATTAGCAGTCCATCTAATGTGTCTCATGCCAGTGAACAAGCTAAACATTTGTCTGAGACACACCCTTATAACGACTTTGTTGAACATTCATTTCAGTGAGTTGAGCTGTTAGATCTATGAAATCTGTAAGCAGTTCTACAGATCTTTAAAGCCACATTAGAGTTTTTAACAACCCAAAGAAAGAAAGAAGATAAAAGAGAAGATGCCTCGATCTGAGCAAACCAGAAAAACTCTCTCTGATCACAGGAAAAGTCTCCAGGATCTAAAAAAGTCCTATGAAGCAAGTGAAGGTAAGGGAAGGCAGACGTGTTGTGTGTGAATGTAAATGTAATGTGCATTCGTGATTAGAGTAATTTTGTATCTGCTACTTCCAAAACTATGATTAACAAACCAGGAGTTCAAGTTCTGTTCAGCACATGATTATAGTTAAAGTATAAGATGTTTAATTAATACACGTAAATAAAGTTATTTATTTCTTAATATCACAACTTGTCTTAACTTGAGATGACACGACAAATGAACATTCTGAAACAAATATTCTAACAACCAAGAATCCGAGTTAAATGGGCAAGTTGAAACAAATCAGACATTATAATGAGACTAACCAGTGTTTTTGTTTTCAAAATAGTCTACAAAGCATTAGATTGATTAAAAATTAAGCAACATATATTCAGTCTTTCAGCTGCTGTTATCACATTAACTGTCACATAAAGATAGTAAAGGCGATTTAGTAAGGAAATAAAGATAGCTTACAGGGCACATCCAAATACCCACATTTTAGTCTTTGCCCTTGTCCACTTATATGGCGTCTTTCCTGTATTTGGTCCAAGTGTTCAAGTAGGCGAGGAGATCAGAAGTGTGTGTAGAACTTTTCATTACCTGATAAGACATACTTTCGAGTGATGTAAAAGATGTTTACAGAGCTTTATTTAGATTTTCAGTATGTTGCATTTTAAAATAAACTCATTAATGTCTGTAAGTAAACTTATCAATGTAAATTTAGTAATTGTGTTACTTTTAATTATGTCATAAAAAGCATTTGCAAATATTGTACAAAATACACTCATCTT
Organism: Carassius carassius; assembly: GCF_963082965.1. Classification (NCBI taxonomy): domain Eukaryota; kingdom Metazoa; phylum Chordata; class Actinopteri; order Cypriniformes; family Cyprinidae; genus Carassius; species Carassius carassius. Next base: position 39,555,201 of record NC_081760.1, read on the forward strand.
TGAACGAATTTAACTTACAGTGGGATGTTTTTGTGATTTTTGGGGCACATGAATTCATGAACATGATGTGTAATGGTATACGTTTAGCCTAGAATATTTATGAGTAAAATAAGGCCTTTTGTTCAACTCGATGATACTTTGAAATTTTGATGTACAATGTAAACTGCACACACTCACATCCCAAAGTGACTTTTCAAGTTGCTTATTAGAAAAATACATTTTCAAAAATAAACAAAACTGCTTCAAAATTTTCAGAATGGGTGTGTTTAATTTATGTTGTAGAACAAAGTTTCAAAGTATTGTCAAGTTATGTTTACCACAGGTTTTATTTTACTCAACTAATTGAAGAAGAAGAAGAAAAAAAAAAAAAACATAAACTATGTTATTATAAACCCCATAGGAAAATCTTAAGAAAATAAGCAGCGCAGTAGTCTTCGGGTTCTGGCGTCATACCTGCACCAATCTAAACAGCTCTGATTTCAAGATTAGAACAGAATAAAAAGGGTGATTTTAATGCAATACCTGCCAAATAGTGCACAATTTTTTATCTCACATATTATGAAGGCTTAATAAATATATTTATTAATACTTTTTTTCACTCAAAATGGGATATCTGATTTATTTCATGATGAAGCAAAAATAGACCTTTATAGTGATACTGAAGGGTGTTGTATTTAGTATTCTCTCATTTATATCTCATGTCACTATTTGTACAATTTTTCTTACCAGAATCCACTCTGCATCTTACCCATGATACGCTGCAAACGTTCATGATTCCTATTCAGAAAACCGATTAGAAGCATATTTTGTTTATCAAGATGAAATGATGAAACTTTATTTAGGGGTGGAAAAAAAAAATCACAATCATGACTTGATGAAATATCAACAATAGTTATTCCAATATTAGTTACCTCTGAACCTTAAGGTAAATAATTTATTAATAAGTTATACACGTTAATAACATGTGAAAGTGAATCGTAATGTAAAGTGAACACCTGTGAACCATTTATTAATGAGTTATAAATGTTAATAACCTGTGAAAGTGTAACTTAATGCAAAGTGAACAGCTATGAACCATTTGTTAATGAGTTTAAACTTTAATAGCCTGTGAAAATAAACCTTGAAGTGGGCACCTGTGAACCATTTATTAATGAGTTATAAATGTTAATAACTTGTGAAAGTGAACAATGTAAAGTGGACACCTGTGTACCATTTATTAATGAGTTATAAATGTTAACCTGTGAAAGTGAAAACAATAATAATTTATTTATTATTAATGCACACACTGAAAGGTAATTATTATTATTATTATTTTTTTCTGGTAAAATGTGTTTTATTGTTGATGCACATTTGAAACAATTTGAAATAATTGTATTTTATATTAATATTAAAACAATTCATTTGAAACAACATTCCTGAGCATAACTGCACACGAAAAGTTGATTATACAAGTAAACACACATTAAACAATTCAGAAAAAAAGAAAAAAAATCTAGTATTCCACCAAATTAAAACTAAGCATCACATCTATATGACAAAAATATTTGATAAATGCAAGCACAATAAAGGCACCTAAATACACTGAACAAAATTATAAATGCAACACTTTTGTTTTTGCCCCCATTTTTCATGAGCTGAACTCAAAGATCTAAGGCTTTTTCTATTTACACAAAAGGCCTATTTCTCTTAAATACAGTTCACAAATCTGTCTAAATCTGTGTTAGTGAGCACTTCTTTGCTGAGATAATCCATCTACCTCGCAGGTGTGGCATATCAAGATGCTGATTAGCATGATTATTGCACAGGTGTGCCTTAGGCTGACCACAGTAAAAGGCTACTCTAAAATGTGCAGTTTTATCACACAGCACAATGCCACAGATGTCGCAAGTCTTGAGGGAGCATGCAATTGGTATGCTGACTGCAGGCATGTCCACCAGAGCTGTTGCCCATGAATTGAATGTTCATTTTTCTACCATAAGCCGTCTCCAAATGCGTTTCAGAGAATTTTGCAGTACATCCAACTGGCCTCACAACCACAGACGTCCACATCCAGCATCTTCACCTCCAAGATCATCTGAGACCAGTCACCCGGACAGCTGCTGCAACAATCGGTTTGCACAACCAAATAATTTCTGAACAAACTGTCAGATACCGTCTCAGGGAAGCTCAGCTGCATGCTCGTTGTCCTCATCGGAGTCTCGACCTGACTGCAGTTCATCGTCATAACCGACTTGAGTAGGCAAATACTCACATTCAATGGTGTCTGGCACTTTGGAAAAGTTTTCTCTTGGATGAATCCCGGTTTTCACTGTACAGGGCAGATGGCAGACAGCATGTATGGTGTCGTGTGGATGAGCGTGTTGCTGATGTCAACGTTGTGGATCGAGTGGCCCATGGTGGCAGTGGGGTTATGGTATGGGCAGGCGAATGTTACGGACAATGAACACAGGTGCATTTTATTGATGCCATTTTGAATGCACAGAGATACTGTGATGGGATCCTGAGGCCCATTGTTGTGCCATTCATCCACGACCATCACCTCATGTTGCAGCATGATAATGCACGGCCCCATGTTGCAAGGATCTGTACACAATTCCTGGAAGCTGAAAACATCCCAGTTCTTGCATGGCCAACATACTCACCAGAGATATCACCCATTGAGCATGTTTGGGACACTCTGGATCAGCGTATATGACAGTGTGTTCCAGTTCCTGCTAATATCCAGCAACTTTGCACTGCCATTGAAGAGGAGTGGACCAACATTCCACAATCAACAACCTGATCAACTCCACGCGAAGGAGATATTTTGCACTGCATGAGACAAATGGTGGTCACACCATATACTGACTGGTTTCGGACCCCTCCGGACCCCCCAATACAGTAAAACTACACATTTTAGAGTGGCCTTTTATTGTGGTCAGCCTAAGGCACACCTGTGCAATAATCATGCTGTTTAATCAGCATCTTGATATGCCACACCTTTGAGGTGGATGGATTATCTCGGCAAAGGTGAAGTGCTCACTAACACAGATTTAGACAGATTTGTGAACAATATTTGAGAGAAATAGGCCTTTTGTGTACATAAAAAAGTCTTAGATCATTGAGTTCACTCATGAAAAATGGGGGCAAAAACAAAAGTGTTGCATTTATAATTATCAACACTTGAAAAACACAGTCTGCAATGTCACAGTTAGTTTACCAGTAAAATCAGTAAACACTTACGTGAGATTAACATTTCACTTCAGAGCACATTGGAACAGTCCTAACACAAAACTTATTTTTAAAAGAAGCTTTTTTATCGAATGAGGGCATGAATGTTCATGCGTTATCCTGTGATTCACATCTATGAAGACAATGGCCCACAAAATGAGCTGCATAATGAGCCTTTCAGTCAGGTATGTGACTGAGAGGGAATTAGGGCTGTCAAAAAAAATATATATATATATATTGAATATTCGTTGAATTAAAAAAAATCCTCATTAGAATGAAAAACTGTTGCATTCTAATTTTAGCCATCAAGCAGCCTTATCAGTGGCGCACGAAATGCGACGATGATGTACAGTAAGTGTCATTGCATTTTAATGCATTTGTTAGCCTATCCAGTTGAACCCACTAGATGCAGCGATGCTCTGTCGTTCATTCAATATATTGTGGAAAACGAGAGCATCAATGTGAAGAAGATGTTGTTTACGTCAAAACTAAAACCAAGCCATTCACACAGAACGCCTATTTATCACATTTTTTAGATGGACATCTATCAGCATTGTACTTGCATCTAGCACAAGAAAGCGGCATGTTTCGAAATCCATATAAAATTAATGTAAGTTCAACTTTAAAAAAACACATCTTAAAGACTTTATGATGGTTTTCCTCATCCCACTGTATCTCATGTTTTTAAATGATGAAAGAAGCCTACCCTTTGTGATTGGTTATCGGTCCTTTCTATTATATATATATGTATATATATATATATATATATATATATATATATATATATATATATATATATATATATATATATATATATATATATGTTGCTGTTTTTTTCTAATTGTTTAAGCAACTTTATTAGTTATATATTGTTTATAAACATTATTTTATAAACAATGTGCACTTTTTTTTCAAAGATAGTAGTATTTTTTTATTACGCTTTGAAGAAACGTGCATAATATTTTGCACGATGTGCCTTCTTGTGGCCTCAGGAGAAAAACCAAAAGCTTTTTTTCCCATAACTGAAATTATACCTTTTAAATTCGAATATAATTAAATTTTTATAATATTTACGTTTTTTTGTAGTTTATTTGGAATATATATAAATAAATATCACATAAAATAACTCGGGATTCACTTGTGAGTGCAGTTAAACAGTTTATCAGGAACAAACAAACAAACCAACAAACAAAAGAACTACACAAGAGTCAAGAGGTCATGGGTGCAATATCCAAAATATCCAAAACAGTGGAAGGAAACTAGAACAACATTTTGAAGAGACTCATGGGAGTGTGCATCACATGGTCACATAGGCAGGAATCTCAGAGTCTGTGAAACATGTCAACATCAGTCTCTGTTTTCCATGACCGAGTGGGCTGTTTTGCTTTGGCTCTCTTTGGAACAGGTTCTTTTGCACTTTTATTATCACATCTGAAATAAAAATGTAAGCTTGCTGTTTACACAAACTACATTATTAACATAATTGTGATGTTCACTGATACTAATACTAATTTATCGAAACAAAGAAAACAATTACCACATAGCAAATTGTAGCGTATTTTACCATGCAGTGAATAAATCAAATGAAAGTAACATCTGTAAAATAGTGAATGCACACTTACTGAAAGATTCTGAATGGAGTTGAAAACTGAACGAGCGTCCCCTTCCTGTGTGAAATGCAGGTGAAGGCAAGAGTGGTGTATTCAGTTCTAAAATAATTTTAAAAACAATCGTTTTTTTAACACTATCAACCACAAATAATATTAACATATAGTCTAGGCATAATAAAAAGTACAATTACTATACTGTGCACTTACTCAGTATGATTTTTCAGCGACACTCGTCTTTCTTGAGCAAGATGCCGATGATGCAGCCACACTCCTGAAAATTTAAACAGCTCTTAGCAATTACCACAAGATGCATAACATGCTAATAAATTGCATCACTGAAAAGAAAGGACGCACTTATATGACTGTTGATGGATCACTTATTTACAGCTTACTTGACCGAGTGTAACACATTCAAAACATTTACACCAGAGAAGATATTCGCAAAGAGAAGCTTATTTAGTCATAAACACAAGCATGCTTAGTAGGCCTATTTTACAATACAAAAACATTTTATATCTGGGTTAATAAATAAGGCTATTATTGTTAAGCATGTTATAAAGATCTATGCGAGCAGAGACAGTAGTAAAGTTTTGTCTAAACATTCTCTCAGCATGTCTTCTTGAGGTAACTTATGTCTTATTCCTCTCAGTGTGTCTTCTTGAGGGAAATTCTATCTTATTCCTCACAACATGTCTTCTTCCAGAAACGAACAGAAGCCGAGATGAACTTGAGGAAAAGACTTGCTGCTTTGTTTGCTATGATATGTTTAAACGCTGCACGTCTCACATGGACTATTGTAATATGAATAGCATGCTCAGCACTTGGGAATGATCTAATTAGAGGTAATGAAGCCAGACGGGAAAGTCTGGACATCACGTTGGTTCCATATGGATTACTTTATCACAGAATATTTGCTTCGTTTAAAAGTAGACATGTCAAACTTTCTACAGATATATCTCTCATGTCTCTTTGTCGAGTATTTGCTGAATTTCAGTTAATTTTAGTGACGCATTTCAAAATAAAGATCACACAGACCAAGACAGCACACCCTGTTTGTTTTATATTATCATTATAATATCATTTATATTATGGGAGTTAAAAATGGTTCACTATTTGGCAAGTATTGCATTAAATTCCCCTTTTTATTCATGCATTTATAACTGCTTATTAATGATTTATAATGCATTTGTAAATGAGTTATTAGTCATTTATGAACACTTTTATAAACACTTTATGAAGGGAACCTTAATGTAAAGTGTTACAAAAAAAAAAACAACAACACTTATACAGAACCAGTAATGACTATTTTTTTAAATTATAATGCGTTAAATTACTCAGTTACTAAAAAAGTAATCAAATTACAGTAACGCGTTTCTGCCCAACACTGTACAGAACACACCAAAGATTAATATTTTACTGAGGTGTTGATATGTCTTGTTCAGAAAAGTGTGATTTCCATTTTGATCAGTAATTCACATCCAACTGTAGATAATAGCCTTACATTAGATTGTTACAAAAACTCAAGAGAAAAAGGCAAATGAACAAATAAAAGAATGAATAGCTAATAACAGGATGCTTCCATGTTAAACGCTTCTCATAGCTGTGAAAATAAGTGTATAACTGGAACAGTTCATTGCTGGAGCTGAGCTGAATGAGAGAGAGAGAGAGAGAGAGAGAGAGAGAGAGAGAGAGAGAGAGAGAGATGTAGAGCAGTGCGGCGTGAGGAACAGTCTAAGAACCGCTGTTTTTGAACATTGATTTTGAAACTTGTGAATCCATTCGAATTGTTAGAAGACAGAATCGCGATTCAGATATGAATAGATTTTTACATGCACCTCTAGTTTTCTCTTCCTCTTCACTAAAGCAGTGCGGCATGGCCTTGTCCCCTTTGCTACCTTTTTCCAGGGGTGGGGTTTATCTGTGTTTGTGATGTCATGAACCCGGGAAGTAACTTGTTGTAGTTCCTACCAGCCATTTTTGCAGGCATTAAACTGATAGAATTTTAAAAGACTATATCTCCGTTTGCATTGAAGTTTCAGCTTCTTAACTTTGAAAAAGTTCACAGTGGAAAGCCAAACACAGATCAGCTGTTCATCTATACATGTGGCACCACCTGTTTTTCACATATCTTACAAAAATATGTATCTGTAAAATAAACATAAATGCTTCAGAATTTGCGTTTTCAGTATGGGTGTCTGTAATTTACGTTGTAGAACAAAATGTCAAAGTATTGTCAAGTTATATTTACCACAGGTTTTATTTTACTCACAGAATTGATTGAGGAAAATCTTAAATGAATAAGCAGTCTTCTGGGTTCTGACGTCATATATGCACCACTCTAAACCACTTTGATTTCAAGATTGAATTTAGTCTGTGTTAAGGGCTCTTGACATTTTTTAAGACCTGGGACAGTCTTGCACACTTACTTCCTGTTTTGTGTACATGCTCTCAAGGGGCCAAGACCACAAGTGTGGGTATTTGGACAGGCCAACAGTTTACAAAGAGAAAAATCCATCCAAAGAAGCTTAGAACCCTTACGAAAATTAACCATGGTTTTACTACTACTACAAAAAAAAAAACTGGTTACTGTCATCAAACCATGGTAACCACAAATGTACCACTGTTTTGCTACGCTACCTATAGTTTTACCATGGTATTTGTAATAAATCTGTGCTTATACAAATGGTAATCAATACACCAAACAAACGTGGTTACTACACTTTTACTGTAGTAAAGCCATGGTTAATTTTCATAAGGGAAGGGTATAACCAGAACTTAATCTGCGTGAACTACTTTCCTAAAACTAGTCCCACAACTGAAAGAACATTTACAGCTTACATTTTGTACAGGCAAATTTATATTAGTGGTGAAATGAACACAAATTTAAGCCACTTTTCTGGAATATCTTACCCTGTACATCTAGATGCATTACTAAAATGATCAGTTGTGTTTGCAAACTGAGGAAACATGAATTATTTAAGACATATATTTGACACTGATGATATTAAATATTGTGCCTTTCCAGAGGCTGAAAAACAACAGTTATGGGAGATTATCAAGGATGAATTGCAGGAGATCCTGAAGAAGTACTCCTTAGACTTCTCAAAAGAACAAATGAAGGTAAACACTACTCATGTAACAATTCTGCCTCTTCATTCCATGAAGAAACACACAAGTTTAGCAGCACTGATGATAAGCTATGTAGTAAATGTAGATTGTAATTCTTAACCATCGAACTGAAATGTAAAGTCTTGTTTTTCATAAACCTATGATGAATGTACTATTCACTTTTGTTTGAAAAAAAGACAATTAATTGAGAAAATGCTGAAATGTGTGCTTAACTTGTATTTCTGCTCCACCGACAAAACAAAACTCAACAAACAAATCTAATACCCGAATGAGCCAATGAATCACTGCTTCAGAAGAACCAGTTGAGTGACTGATTCAATGATTTATTCATAAAGACAGTCATATCATGTAGCTCACCCAAGATGGTGCCGCATGCACACGCAGAGGCTTCTCTCTCTCCTGTAAGAACGGTGTTTTTTTGTTTTTTTGTCTTGTGAGTCGCAGTGTTTTTTTACGTCTTCATCTACCGGTATTTAAGCGTACCTACAGTCGTGAGTTTCTGCTGGATGTTGGCAGAACCACATTTTTAGAGTTAAACTCTGCACACGCCGAAGAGCTGCAGGGTTTAACAACCTGGAGCTGAACACGCTCAAAACAGTGGAGATGATTGTGGACTTTAGGAGAAACCCCACTGCACTTTCCCCACTCACCATCATGAACAGCACTGTGGCTGCAGTGGAGTCATTCAGATTCCTGGGAACCACCATCTCTCAGGACCTGAAGTGGGACAATCACATTGACTCCATTGTGAAAAAAGCCCAACAAAGGTTGTACTTCCTTCGCCAGCTGAGGAAGTTTAACCTGCCACAGGAGCTGCTGAAACAGTTCTACTCAGCCATCATTGAGTCAGTCCTGTGTACTTCAATTACTGTCTGGTTTGGTTCAGCTACAAAATCAGATATCAGAAGACTACAGAGAACTGTTCGGACTGCTGAAAGGATTATTGGTGCTCCCCTGCGCACCCTCCAAGAACTGTACACATCCAGAGTGAGGAAAAGGGCTCAGAAAATCACTCTGGATCCCTCACATCCAAGTCACCCCATCTTTGAACTTTTGCCATCTGGCCGGCGCCTCCGAGCCGCAAATACCAGAACAGCAAGGCACAAGAATAGTTTCTTCCCCCAGGCAATCTACCTCATGAACAGTTAAATGTTTCCCACTTAAACTTATGCTTATGCAAAAAAATGTGCAATATCCTTATATTTATTTGTTACCCCTCCATCCTAGAACATTCCTGCATCTCAATTAATCCTATTCCATTATCATTTATAGCACAATTGTTTATACACTTATTTATTTGCCAATTTGTAATTCTCCTTTTTTTTTTTTTTTTTGTCTGTGTGTTGTTGTCTTTGTGCACTGGAAGCTTATGTCACTAAAACAAATTCCTTGTATGCGCAAGCATACTTGGCAATAAAGCTCTTTCTGATTCTGATTCTGATCTCGGTCTGCTCCGGAGACCCTAACCCTAACCCTAAGAGGTAACAGGAGAGGGGTAAGCGTGGAGGTATCAGGGCTAGGCTAACGGCTAACCCACACAATTCAGCTATCCCCACCATCGTACTGGCTAACCTACACTCTTTGGACAATAAACTGGACTACATCCGATTACTACGCTCAACTTAGAGGACTGTAAGAGACTGTTGTGTTTTTGTGTTCACGGAAACATGGCTCAGCAATAGTGTTCCGGACTGCGCTTTTTAGCTCCATCAACTGACATGCTATCGAGCAGACAGAGTTCTCGTCATGGGAGGTAAGTCATACGGCGGCGGGCTTTGGGCACTGAAGTCTTCACAGACAATTTCAACATCTTGCTTAGTCAGGCTGTTGTCCCCACATGCTTCAAAGCTGCCACCATAATTCCAGTCCCGAAGAAGCCGTCTCCATCCTGCTTCAATGACTAACGTCCAGTTGCACTTACCCCTGTTCTCATGAAGTGCTTTGAACGGCTAATCATGCACCACATCAAGGCTGCCCTCCCCACCCTCCCCACCCTCCCCCACTCTCCCCCACTCCTTAGACCCCTTCCAGTTTGCAAATCAGTCCAACTGCTCGACCGATGATGCCATCAACACTACCCTTCACTCAGCACTCACACATCTGGACAAAAAAAAGACTCATACGTTAGAATGCTGTTCATAGACTTCAGTTTAGCATTCAACACAATCATCTCTCAACAGCTTATCCACAAACCGGTCTAGCGGGGGATCAATACTTCGCTGTGCAGCTGGCTGTTTGACTTTCTGACTGGAAGACCTCAGGCAGTACGGGTCGGCAGCAACACATCCAGCACCATCACACTGAACACTGGGGCCCCTCAATGATGTGTGCTGAGCCCCCTCCTTTTCACTCTGCTGACCCATGATTGCACACCGTCACATAACTCTAACCTCTTTATTAAGTTTCGTATGACACGACTGTGGTGAGACAGAGATGAGACAAACTACAGGAGCGACGTGAGTCGCCTGGCCAGGTGGTGCAGTGACATCAATCTCTCTCGGAATGGGAGAAGATGAAGGAGATTGTTGTTGACTTCAGGAGAGTGCACACTCTGCATGGACCCCGTCTCACCCTTAAAGCCCTCTGCATTGCAGGGGATCCCACCCGTCACACAGCTTCATTCATCACGCTGTCAGGAAGCTGAACTCCCTCCAGACCTTGCACCCCTCCCTCCCCTCCCACTTCACTAGTTTGCACTCTATCTGCCACTCTATCTTGTCCTGCTTTACTTATCTTTTTTTTTACATGTTAGTGTTATCTGTATGCACCAAGGGACTGAGAGTAACGCAATTTCAATTTCTCTTATGAAATACTTTGTGAACGAGATCTATTTAATCCTCTAAAGTGATTTTATGGGACACAAAATTACTTTGATCAGTGACATGGATTTGAACATGATGAGTTGCAAATTACATTGCATATTGTTTTGTATATTGTAGATCTACAACGACCCCATCCATGGTCACATTGAGCTGCACCCCCTGTTGGTGAAGATCACAGATACTCCTCAGTTTCAGAGACTGAGACACATCAAACAGCTAGGAGGAACATATCTGGTGTATCCGGGTGCTTCCCACAATCGCTTTGAACACTCACTTGGGTGAGATATTATTATATTCAGAGCTGACATTTTAGTAGGCTATTTAAGTTCATATTTTAATAATTCGATAACACATTCATGGTTCTCTGTTGTTGGTTAATGATCATAATAAAATAAAAACAAATAATATATTTAATATTTTTATTAGATTCCATGTTTTTGATCTTGAAGTAAACAGTAAAGGTATGTTGTGTGGGTGTGTGTGTGTGTTAGTGTGGCGTATTTAGCAGGACGTCTGGTGAAGATTCTTCATGACAATCAACCAGAGCTCAAAATCACCAAACAGGATTTCCTGTGTGTTCAGATCGCTGGTCTGTGTCATGACTTGGGTGAGGAGCACTAAAGCTTATGGAAAAATCCTCCAGTAACTTTTCTTCACATAAAAATAAATATGTATATTTATCTGTAAAACAACTTTAAGCAACTTAGTAGGGTCACTGTTTACAAAAATGTTTTTCGGTGATTGCTTGGAATTACTGTATTTTGTGCTTGATATATTTGTTTAATGTTTTAAAGTGAGCCACAAATGGGAAACAGGGTTTTTTGGCCTAAAACTAGAATTATGTTTTACTTACAGTAGGGGTTATAAAATGCAATTACGATCTACAATCTGAATCACAATATCCACAATTTTGTACTATTGAGAATATCCAGAGTCAAACGAACATATTGACTTAAAACACAGTGGTGCATTAAATAATCAGTTGCCAAAATGGTCATTAAAACCTGAGTTAAACTTTAAAACACTGTATAATCTTAACTGTATGAATTAAACATACATTGATTCTTAATAAAGCTACTAAATTTCTTCTGTCAAGAGCAGTGATTGATATTGACTCTGTCTTTTGACTTTTGTTTGACAGTAATGACACAGACAGCAGCAGGTATTTGCATTAGTCTTAAAGACCATATACAAGATACTAACACATATCCGATTTCCTACACATAACCGTCTTTATGTAAATACTTGCCAAGACGGCCTTATTTCTGTGTAAGCAGAGCAGGATTTACAATCTTGTTTTGACCTCACTGATTGGAGTGTTTTTGAAGCTACTGCCACCGATCTGGATGAACTCACAGAGACCGTAACATCATATATCAGTTTTTGTGAGGATATGTGTATTCCTACCAAGACTCAACTATTTACAACAATGACAAACCGTGGTTCACTGCAAAACTCAGACAGCTCAGGCCAAAGAAGATGCTTACAGGAAGGGGGACAATGTCTTGTATAAACAGGCTAAATACACACTGGAAAAGGAGATCAAAGTGGCAAAGAGGAATTATTCTGAAAAAATAAGGACTCAGTTCACTTTGAACGACTCCGCATCAGTGTGGAAAAGCCTAAAGAAGATCACCAATTACAAGACACCACCCCCCAGCACTGTGGAGAATCAACGACTGGCAGACGATCTGAACGAGTTTTACTGCAGGTTTGAAAGAACACCCATCACCTGCCCTGAACACCTCCCCACACAACCATTCACACCATTCACAACTCCTGCAACCAACCCTGAATGCCTCTCCAAACAACCGTTCACACCATTCACAGCTCCTGCAACCCATCCTGATCACCTCTCCAATCAACCGCTCTCACCATTCACAACTCCTGCAACCAACCCTGAATGCCTTTCCAAACAACTGTTCATACCACTCACAACTCCTGCAACCCACCCTGAACAACTCTCCAATCAAGCGCTCTCACCATTCACACCTCCTGCATACCCCATCTCCCCCACACCTGCAATACAGATCAGCGAGGATGCGGTGCGCCAGGTCTTACGGAAGCAGAAAAGGAAAAAAGCACCAGGCCCAGATTGCGTTACACCAGCCTGTCTGAAATCCTGTGCTGACCAGCTGGCCCCCATCTTCACACAGATCTTCAACAGATCGCTGGAACTGTGCGAAGTCCCTTCATGCTTTAACCCTTTCGAGTCGATTAACGCGGATACGCGTTTTGAGTCATTTTCTCCTGATAACCCCGAAAAGACCTTAAATTACACTTTCAGTTTTAATCGTACAGATAAGAGCAATACATCAATCGAATCTGTAAAGGGTCTACTTTTTTTTGGATACAGACATAATGACAACAAAACTTTGTGCACTTATAAAATAAAGATAACGAACAAGGTGTGCTGTCTGCAGCCTTTGTCTGCGCTTATCTTCATTTACAAACAAGTCATTAAAATGAACTGTAACTCCGTGAATACTCAACGAAAATACATGGGGGAGATATCTATAGAAAGCTTGACATGTCTATTTTTAAACTAAACAAGTGCCGCCGAAAACAGATATTCTGTGATAAAGTAATCCATATGAAAACAACGCGATGTCTGTTTTTCAAGTCTCCCTTCATTATATCTAATGTGACCACGCCCCCGCGCTGAACGCGCTATTCAGATTCAAACTGAAGCGCGCGGCTTGAATACGCCCATAACAGAAGAAAAAGCAGCGAGCCTGTTCTTCAAGTGTTTATTTTACTGTTTGCTTCGCGATGAGAGGAATAAGACATAATTCACCCCAAAAAGATGTCATGTGGTTGAGGATTTGAGAAATGGATTTCCTCAGAAAAAAAGAATGCAGCACTTTATTCAGCAGAGATCATAAACATGAGTAAGTCTCTTTTTATTTATTTATATACTTGTACTAGTTTTCACATAACGTGTAAACATTTTACTAGTTAGACTTTTTCCAAATACTTTTTCCAAACTATAATTCCTGACTAAATGTATAGTAATCAAGTGAAACATTATGAAGTTTCAATAACAATATACAATACTATACCATTCAAAAGCTTGATGTAAATAATATAAATGTAACAAATAGATAACTGTAACAAATGTAAAAACATGCTTTTCTTTCAATTTATTCCCCCTAAAAACCCAGAAAAATATTCTCAGCTCTTTTCAACATTAATAATAATGATAATAATAATAACAATAAATGTTTTTTTTGTAGAAAATAAGATTGTTAAAAGGATTCTGAAGGATTGTGTGACTGGAGTAAGGATGCCAAACAATTTGTTTGAAAGTCAGCTTTGATTGTTCCTAATAAACTGTTTAACTGCTCCCCCAAGTGGATATTAAATTATGTTGTGGGATAATTAAATATATTCTAAATAAACTACAAACATAAAATTATATAGATTTATTTTGTTCTTGCATTCTTTCTTGTAACTCCTTCCTCTCAGTGGCACAGATGACTGAATGGCTCATTATGCAGCTCATTATGCAGGTCTTTGTCTTCTCAGGTGTAAATCACAATGATATTCATGGTAGTTGACGCCTACTCGCATATGACTTTTACCAACAAAAAGTGTCTTAGAAAATTTAAATCAATATATTGTTCTCTGTGAGTGAGTAAACAAGATGATTTTCACATCATTTAGAAAGAAAAATTCTAGGCTACAAGCTCCAGTTCTCAAAAATCCCGGGAACCATTGTTCTTTATGTGTTTTTTTGCCTTATTCAAGTGTTTTAACATTTTTAGTTTTTCACTAACCACGCATAATATTTTTTTTCTCAAAAACACAATCATGTACATACATGCATTTCTTATATTATTATAGCCCAGTTTGTGCTGATTACAGTGAGATTAGACTTTACCCATTTAGATATTTATAAGAAACTGAAAAAAGCACAAATGTCAGAGCATGACAAAACTTCTCCAGGCCCCAAAAATACCCTTAGACTCCAGAGGGTTAAACGCTCCACCATCATCCCTATCCCAAAGAAATCCAAAATTACAGGACTAAATGACTACAGGCCTGTGGCTCTAACGTCTGTAGTCATGAAGTCATTTGAAAAACTGGTGCTGGCCCACCTGAAAGATATCACTGGACCCTTGCTAGAGCCTACAGAGCAAACAGGTCTGTGGACGATGCAGTAAACATCGGACTGCATTATGTTCTGCAACACCTAGACAGACCGGGGACCTATGTGAGGATCCTGTTTGTGGACTTCAGCTCTGCCTTCAACACGATCAACCCAAACCTCCTCTTGCCCAAACTAACTCAGCTCTCCGTGCCCACCTCCGTCTGTCAGTGGATCAACAGCTTCCTGACAGACAGGCAGCAGCTAGTGAGACTAGGAAAATACACATCCAGCACCCGTACAATCAGCACCGGAGCTCCCCAGGGCTGTGTTCTCTCCCCACTGCTCTTCTCACTGTACACTAACGATTGCACATCTAGGTATGTTCACACATACGAGGAATTTGTTTTCGTGACAGAGCTCCGCAGTGCAACATAACAGCGACAGAACAAAAAACACAATAAGGAATAAAAAATACAAAAAAATACAAATAGGTGGGTAAGGATTGACAATATACAAATTGACAATGTATGGCAGGTATATTCTGATTATATTGTGTCTGTGTTATATTTACCACAGGCTTTATCTTACGTATAAAATGGAAAACCCCATTGGAAAATCTAGAAGGAACCAGCGGCAAATTAGTATTCTGGGTTCTGATGTCATACTTGCAGCACTCTATATCTTATGCGTCGGGGGGGGGGGGGGGGGGGGGGGTTAGGGGGGTTGGGTGCTCTCCAATGACCAAACACAAGTAAGGAACAGGAACCAATGAATGAACAGTACAGAAAACCACATGACAAACCAATGAGAACAAGACCCATGGACTAAAAGAACACATGAGGGCAAGGATGACAGCAAAATGACAAAATAAAAGACATGAAACATGAACAAAACAAAACCCGTGACAGATTGGTTCACTTATGTGTTCCTGCAAAGACAAATGGTATTTCAGCCCCCCCCATAAAGGGCTGTGTTGATTTCCTATATAAGTCACACTAGAATACCATATCGCCAGAATCTTTTGACTGAGAAGCGTCTAGCATGTTGCACTGTGTTATGTGGAAGCATGGCAAGCTACACAATGCTATGCCAAGACTTTTGGAAGATGGCCTGGTGTCAAGAAGGGCAGCTAAGAAGCCACTTCTCTCAAAAAAAAAAAAACATCAGGGACACATTGATCTTCAGCAGAAAGTATAGTGAATGGACTGCTGAGGACTGGGGCAAAGTCATGAAGCCCCTTTCCGATTGTTTGGGGCATCTGGAACAAGGCTTGTCCGGAGAAGAAAAGGTGAGCGCTACCATCAGTCCTGTGTCATGCCAACAGTAAAGCATCCTGACACCATTCATGTGTGGGGTTGCTTCTCATCCAAGGGAGTGGGCTCACTCACAATTCTGCCCAAACACACAGCCATGAATAAAGAATGGTACCAAAACACCCTCCAACAGCAACTTCTTCCAACAATCCAACAACAGTTTGGTGAAGAACAATGCATTTTCCAGCACGATGGAGTACTGTGCCATAAGGCAAAAGTGATAACTAAGTGGCTCAGGGACCAGAATGTTGAAATTTTGGGTCCATGGCCTGGAAACTCCCCAGATCTTAATCCCATTGAGAACTTGTGGTCAATCCTCAAGAGGCGGGTGGACAAACAAAAACCCACTAATTCTGATAAACTCCAAGAAGTGATTATGAAAGAATGGGTTGCTATCAGTCAAGATTTGGCCCAGAAGTTGATTGAGAGCATGCCCAGTCAAATTGCAGAGGTCCTGAAAAAGAAGGGCCAACACTGCAAATACTGACTCTTTGCATAAATGTCATGTAATTGTCGATAAAAGCCTTTGAAACGTATGAAGTGCTTGTAATTATATTTCAGTACATCACATTAACAACTGAAACAAAGATCTAAAAGCAGTTTAGCAGCAAACTGTTTGAAAACTAATATTTATGTAATTCTCAAAACTTTTGGCCACGACTGTATATTCCAGTTAGAACTCCTAAAAGGAGTCATGAACTCCCTTTTTATTATTTTGTACTCTTCTCTGAGAACCACTTATAATGTTATCAAGATAAAAAAAATATCATAATTGAGATGGCTATTTTCTATCCTGTTTTGACCCCCTCATCAGAACACTCTGTTTGAATAGGCATGGCAGATCGCAGACTCAGAAGTAAATACCCACTGCTGTGATTGGCTAACTGTTGTGTTTTTTAACAGCCAATATCCTTCATAGATTAGGTTAACAATCTAAAATAAGAGACAAAGCAATAGTGAGCAGGCAATAAAAACAGTTACTCACAATTGTGTGGTATTACATTACTGTCAGATACACCAGGTCTTTTAGATTCAATCTTTCTGGAAATCCTGAGTAAAATTGCACTTTGTTTACAAACGAATCCATGGTAAAATGAAGTGAACAAAGGACAGAGTTCTTACAGATGCAGTCTGCAACTTCATCTACTGTTTCCTAATGCTTGAATCAGAAGGAAGGTGATGCAAAGACGGTTTTTACACAGCTTGGCATTGAACAGTGTCTTGTTGTCTTTGGAGCATCTTTATCGTTTGGTGTCTGCGTAGATCTGTGTTTGCCTCTCTCGTTATTTCACTAGTGTGTGAATCAGTTGGAGGGGCTAAACAGGCAGTGATGTAGAAGAATTTAGATTTCTTAGTTCAGTAGATTGTGGATGTTTTCAAGATCGATCATAATATAAAATTTTCAGATTGCTCACCCCTAACGTACACTGTAAAACCTGACAAGTAAACTTAACTCTAACCGTTTGAGTAAATCGATTGCCTTGATTTAAACCATGTAAGTTTTAAAACTTTTCAATTAAGTAATTAAGTGATTAATTGAGTGATAATTGTGAATTACTGATGAACAGCTGCTGTTAACAAACAGAATCAGTGAAAAGAAGAGAAACACAAGAACTACTACAACTGACTTCAGACACAGCCTTAGATGAAATCTACTGAAATAAAATACATTAAATCTCTCAAGATCTGATTAAACAACCATTAAACAGCATCACCAGCTCCACTTATTAATAACCAGACTGACTTTATTTCTGTCAGACGTCTACAGAAGATCTTATTGAGAATTATCTAAGGTTTAGATGTTGATTTATTGTTTCATTTGAAGTAACCATGTTAGAGATCAGTGTTTGCTTTAGTTGGGCTCTTGACCCTTAACTTCTGTCTCAGTTTTTTTTTTCTCTGATTGTTGTATCCGTGTGTTTTTGAGACTTGTTTGTTATAACTTAAAAACATAGAGAGAATATTATCAGATATTGTTTGTTATACAGCATATCGATGATGACAGTCATCAATGATGGAGTTGTTCAGAGTCAAAAATCAGACTAAACAGGTGTTCTATAAATTTTTCCGGATGATTACAATGAAAATCATTCAAAGAGCCAGTGGTTCTGTCACAATCAGAAGGACTTTTCAAAAATCTTGTGCTTATACATTTTTTTTCTATGACAGCAAATAGTCACACACAGACATCAATAATCAGAATATGAACCTCAACAATGGTGACGAAAAAAATAATGCTGCAATGCATGCTGGGTACTATTGTAGTACAAATATCATCCATGGCTCCCAGCATGCTCTGCTGCATTATATTTTTAGGGTCAACATTGTTGAGGTTCATATGATGATTATTGATGTCTGTGTGTGACTAATTGGCACAGTTGAATACCAAACTGTTTGGAAAGTCTTTATATTAACTAATTATCACAGAACCACTGGCTCTTAGAATCACATTTACTATAATCAAAGTAATTACTCAACATTTGTTTCATCAGAGACTATACTCCAGCAGTTCAATTATTGATGATTATCTTCACCAATATACAGTATAACGACTAACACCTAGATACAGGTTAGGAATTTTTTTTTTCCTGAAAAGACTATAAGTTGCTTTGGATAAAAGTAGCCATTGTGTTTTTGTGTAACACCCGATGATAGTTTTTCTGGGCTTTTAATTTAGAACAAATATGTTTTAGAAACATAAGGTCCTAATAGCCAGAATAAGAACTAAGACAAAAGTCAAGGGTCAAGAGCCCAACTAAAGCAAACACTGATCTCTAACATGGTTACTTCAAATGAAACAATAAATCAACATCTAAACCTTAGATAATTCTCAATAAGATCTTCTGTAGACGTCTGACAGAAATAAAGTCAGTCTGGTTATTAATAAGTGCAGCTGGTGATGCTGTTTGTGGGGTTTTTTAATCAGATCTTGAGAGATTTAATGTATTTTATTTCAGTTGATTTCATCTAAGGCTGTGTCTGAAGTCAGTTGTAGTAGTTCTTGTGTTTCTCTTTTCTTCAGTGATTCTGTTTGTTAACAGCAGCTGTTCATCACTAATTCACAATTATCACTCAGTTAATTACTTAATTACTTAATTGCAAATGTACAGCCTCTTTTTCTGAACTAAACTGAATTAGGTTCAGAGTACTCATAACTTTTAGTTTTACAACTTAAATGGTTCAAGGCAATCGGTTTCCTCAAAGGGTTTGAGTTAACATAACTTGTCAGGTTTGAGTGAGGCTGTGTCTGAAGTCAGCTGTTGTTCCTTTCTCTCTTTTCTTCAGTGATTCTGTTTGTTAACAGCAGGTGTTCATCACTAAAGCTCAATTATCACTCAATTAATCACTTAATTACTTAATTGCAATGTATATCTTCTTTCAGTGAACCCAACTGAATTAAGTTCAGAGTACTCACAACTATTAGTTTTAAAACTTAAATGTTTTAAGGCAATCGGTTTCCACAAATGGTTTGAGTAAACCTAATTTGTCAGGTTTTTAATGATATCTGTTTACTCAAACGGTTTGAGTTAAGTTACTTGTCGGGTTTTACAGTGTACAGTAAAAATTTGAAAAACAAGAAGATACTACTGGTTTAAAAAATATAACTCTTACATCTAGTATCATATTAATATTAGAAATATGGGAAGAAAACGCAATTTCGATTCAGGTATCACACATTACAATTAAAGACGTAAAACAAATCAAAAAGCTGTATAAATAAATAAATAATTGTTATTTTTATTTTTAGGTCATGGTCCATTTTCTCATGTATTTGATTGTCTTGTTATTCCTGAAGCCAAAAAAATAAAACATAGTAGAGGTAAGTGCCAGTGTGAAATGATGGAAATATACAGAAAAATATGCAGACATGTACAATTCTTACTTGAGTCTTTATTACATTTGGATATGCAGCTATCATATTTGCATTTGGACATGCTGTATTCAAGCTGTTTTATTTGTACATCTGGTAAATGTATCTGAAATATTTTGTTCATGTACAAAGTATGAATTGCAAACCACTTGAGAATTTATTCTTTTTCTTAGGTCTGCCTGATGACATCCCTGAAAAGTGGAAGGTGAGCTTGGGGTCATCAACAATTGTGTTTCATAATGTTTATCAGTATATTTTAAAAATGTGTTCCATTAAATTTAAAAAGTTTCTGATTCTGGCTGTACATAAAAAATGTTATCAAACTGATGCATTTTGCAATATGTCAATTTATTGCAAACAACTTAATAATATCATAATTGTTCCTACAGTGACATCCTCATGCACACAGTGGAGTTCAGTTCAGCAATGAATCTGTACTATATATGTTTATGGTTTCATCTGTCTGTGTGTCTTTACTGCAGCATGAGCAGATGTCAATTCAGATGTTCGATGACATTGTGAAGAGTCTGAAGGCTGAGAATGAAGACGTGTTGAAAGAATATGGACTGTATGATAAAGACATCACCTTCATTAAAGAGTTAATCGAAGGGGCAAAAACCTCAGAGGTACAAACTGATACCCCAGGTCAGGGATGAAACTCTGGTCTGACAGGTGGGGTGACGAAAATTGAGTGTTGGGTAATAGTAAATTTTAATTTAATTTATAACATCCATTTTCATAATAAAATGATCAAAATTAGAACTACACATAGAACAGAAACTTTCAGCAAATTATGCAAAGAATTTCATTTGTATATACAAACCCGATTCCAAAAAAAGTTGGGACACTGTATAAATTATGAGTAAAAAAGGAATAGAATAATTTACAAATCTCATAAACTTATATTTTATTCACAATAGAATATAGATAACATATCAAATGTTGAAAATGAGACATTTTGAAATGTCATGCCAATTATTGGCTCATTTTGGATCTCATGAGAGCTACACATTCCAAAAAAGTTGGAACAGGTATCAATAAGAGGCCAGAAAAGTTAAATGTACATATAAGGAACAGCTGGAGGACCAATTTGCAACTTATTAGGTCAATTGGCAACATGATTGGGTATAAAAAGAGCCTCTCAGAGTGGCAGTGTCTCTCAGAAGTCAAGATGGGCAGACGATCACCAATTCCCCCAATGCTGCGGCGAAAAATAGTGAAGCAATATCAGAAAGGAGTTTCTCAGAGAAAAATTGTAAAGACTTTGAAGTTATCATCATCTTCAGTGCATAATATCAATCTCGGTGCGTAAGGGTCAAGGCCGGAAAACCATACTGGTTGCCTGTAATCTTCAGGCCCTTAGACGGCACTGCATCACATACAGGAATACTACTGTAATTCTTGATTTGCAACATGAAAAAAAAGGTATGAGAAAAAAATATGCATAGTGTCTTAATCTCGTAGTAGAGAGGAAAAAAAAGTTTTGAAGAGAGAGAAAAAAAAAATTTCGAGGAGAGAGAGAAAGTCTTCAGACTTCGGGCTCTGGAAGGATCTCACTACATCGCACTACATTTTGTTTTTCCCCTACGTTGATTTATTTATTTATTTTTTTCATGTTGCAGTTCATGGCTTCCATGTTACGGATAACAACATGTGTAAAAAGAACAATACACAAAGTGTATGTATTGTATGAAGTCGTGGCCTAGTGGTTATAGAGTTTGACTCCTAACCTTAGGGTTGTGGGTTCAAATCTCGGGCTGGCAATACCATGACTGAGGTGCCCTTGAGCAAGGCACTGAACCCCAAACTGCTCCTCAGGTGCCATTTGGGGTTCGGTGCCTTGCTAAAGGGCACGTCAGTCGTGGTATTGCCGGCCTGAGATTTGAACCCACAACCCTAAGGTTAGGAGTTATTAGTGGTTATGGTGGAATATGCTGTACATATTATTTTACTTTTCTGACATACTTTGGGAGCTGAAGCTTAAAATGGAAAGTGGAGCAGGTTTAGACACTGCAGGCTTATAGGGTGTGGATATGAATTTGTCTATCACAGCTGAAGGAAACGACAATATGATTGCAGATGAACAAACAAACGAACATGACTCACAAGCATATTCAAGCAAAAGCCAGCATATATTCGTTCTGTGAAACAAAGCAAAACCAATGTTACTCACCTATCGAGAAGAAGCAAAGCAACCTCTGCATCCAATCGCAAGCCTTCCCACTCCTTGTGTTCTCTCCAGCGCTGGAAAGCTGATCTGAAATTTACACGAGTCCTACTTCTTTCCTTATCGTAAGCTATATTTTGTTCCGCAGACTTTTTCCTATTTTGTTTTTTATCCGCCATCTCTATCTTTCTTTCGTTGATCAGCTCAGCTAATGTCTGTCCTGCACTGAGCTCTCTCTCCTCCACATCATGAGTAGACACGCCCCTTACTGCTGAGTGGCTACAAGTTTGTTTTGGTACTCGGCCCGACTCGGTTTTCTAAATTGTTTTTGAAAAAATACATACCCCCACCTTTAAAGACCAAATGCATGAATCTGATACACAACTGTTTAACTCTGCTCCAGGTTAATAAAACAGATTGACTTATAACCTTCAATGGAAAGTTAAAGTGAACCGGATATGCTTGTCTTTTCAGTGGACAAATCAAGGCAGAGATGAAGAAAAATCCTTCCTGTATGAGATTGTGGCAAATAAACAGAATGGGATTGATGTAGACAAATGGGACTATTTTGCACGGTAAGTATTATCTGACATTTTGGGAGGATGCTGCAATAATCTAGCATCTATATTAACTTTTTGAGCCAATCACCTTAGTCATAAATGTGATCTGACTAGTGAGTGTAGAGCTGCATGAAATTTGCATCAATGAAAAGAACAATCTCAAATCTTCATTAGTGACTATCCTGAGCTGTGAAATATTGTTATGATTTGTTTGTACTAGTGATGCAAAGTCCGATTCATTTACGTGCACCAGTTCTTTCCGGACAGTCCCGCTCACTGAACTGGATCAAAAAGACGATTCATTGGTTCCTGACGTAATCAAGCAATGATGTCACTATACATTAATTTTCTAACCACTCATGCAAATGCTGTATCATTGAATCATTCAAATAAAGTTATGTGTGTTAACACATATTGAAACATTCAAATAAAAAAGTTATTTGTGTGAATGCGTATAGCTGATTATTGCCTTTCATCAGAGGTGTCAAGTCCAGGGGTCAGAAAGTAAAAGTCCTGCCATATTTTTGTTCCACCCATGAACTCAGCAGCTGATTTCACCAGAGGAGGAACCAAGTCATTCCTTTCAAGTCACAAACGAGTCTCAAGTTAAATCCCAAGTCCCCAAAGAGTTAAAGTTAGTGAGATAATTAAGTGACTAATTAAATGATGACTGTGCAGTAGTGATAAACACCTGCTGTTATTGAAAATTACAGAGGATCGGGATGATTTATTGTTTAAAATGATGCGACCATCATGGAGGTCAGTGTTTGATTTAGTTGGGCTCTTGACCCTTTTAATAATACAAAGTAATTTGCTTTTAAGCACTTGCGGTTGTGTTACATAGTAAACATTAACACATTGCTGAATTGCTAAATTAAATTGCTCTTTTTTATCTAAAACATTTAATGAACACCATGAGGGTGTCTCTCTTTGGTTTGTTACATGATGTACAGCTATTTCTGGACTACAAAAAAGTCCTAATAAACAAATATTATTGCAATGCTTAAATATTGGGGGAAAACTTATACAGGCTCAGGATTTTAGACATGAACACTTATCATATGATCCTCAACAGTGGTGACAAAATTATTCATGCTACAGTCCTTGATGGGAGTTTTACTATGGTGTTACCCAGCATGCACTTCAGCTTGAAGAGTTTTGTTGATTGTCACCATTGTTGAGATTCATATGCTGGGTCATGATGTCTGTGCGTCTTAGTAGGACAAGATTAAAAAAAAAATATATATATAGTCATTACATACATTAGATTTCAAATTATTTCATTATAACTATTATACCAACGGTTTATTTGCATGTGGCAGTTCCACAAGGTAGGTTATTAAAAATAAACTGAACATATGTTAAATGAAATAAACTTTGTTTGGAAATAAACAGACTGATGCCTAACAATTACTTTGTCATGTAAAACCAGCTAGTAATGGTTTTCTGCACAGCACTGATCGCACTGCTTTATAACAGCACATGTACTTTTACAGGGAAATACCTAACACAAGAAGCCAAAGGTCAAGAGCCCAACTGAAGCAAACACTGATCTCCATGATGGTGGCATCAGTTTAACCAATAAAACATCAGCATCTGATCCTCTGTAACACACAATAATGGCAGGTGTTCATCACTAATGCACAATCATCATTTAATTAGTCTCTTAATTGTCTCATTGACTTTAACTCTTTGAGGACTTGGGATTTGACTTGAGACTAGTTTGTGACTTGAAAGGAATGACTTGGTTCCTCCTCTGGTGAAATCAGCTGCTGAGTTCATGGGTGGAACAAAAATATGGCAGGACTTTTACTTTCTGACCCCTGGACTTGACACCTCTGCTCATTCGGTTCTTTTTTAGTTGGACATAATACTTCGGCTGTGCGTCCTGCGTCATCAACCGGTAACGAAAGGTTGATTCTGTTCGATTGTGTGAACCGGCTGAACCGGTTACTTCCTGAGAACCAGCTCAAAAGAGCAATTCGTTCAAGAATCGAACATCACTAGTATGTACTGAAAGCTCAAATTGGACCTCGTCTTATTATCTTGTTACAGTAGGTTAGTGTGAAATAAAGGTACCAGATCAAACACAAACCACAGCCAAACAGACATGAAGTCATTTGTGTCTCAAATTTATTTCCATATACTGAATTTTGCAGAGACTGTCATCACCTTGGCATACGAAACAGTTTTGATCATCAGCGTCTACTGAAGTTTGCTCGAGTCTGTGAAGTGAACGGGAGAAATCACATCTGCTTCAGAGACAAGGTGCGTGATTCAATCATCACACTATTATTTATAATTAACCCATACTGCATATATGGCTTCAGTGAGTTTTTATTAAGATTGAAACAAAACTCTGCAAGACTGTGGCTCTCCAGGACCGACGTTGGCCACTAGGGATGTCCCGATCAGGTTTTTTTGCCCTCGAGTCCGAGTCCGAGTCATTTGATTTTGAGTATCTGCCGATACCGAGTCCCGATCCGATACTTCTATAATACATTTAAAAAAGAATAAAGAAGACCGAAAAAACAGATCCAGGATGTTCAATAAATTACATTTTGAAATATATTCAAATATAAAACAGCTATTTTAAATAGGCTAGTAAAAATATTTCAAAATTGTACTGTTTCGCTGTACTTTTGATCAAATAAATGCAGGCTTGGTGAACAGAAGAGACTTCTTTAAAAAAAACATTAACAAGCTTACTGGTCAAAAACTTCTGACTGGTAGTATAGGTAATTAAAATTTTTCTCTTATTTTCTAGCTTTTAATTGGCTTAGAAATCTTTAAATGCTGGACAATAACAAATAATAATGATTTGTTTATATACTACAAACACTGTTTATCACATAATAAGGCAGAATAGTTTCTATACTGTAATACATGCTATGTCAATTAGCACTGCATTGTTCATATACTTTATTTATCACCTGCTGGAGATGACTTGAAAAACAATTTATTGTCTTGTTCGTATATTAATGTCTTCGTGTTTGCATAAGTTTCTGTTATCCTGTGAAAACCACAGCGATAGCTGGACGCTTTTGTCCATATTAGGAGTTTCCAGATATGACTATCAGCGTGAGAGCGCGCTCCGGCTTCTAGTATGAATGAAACGCACACTGCATGAGAGTTTAGCGCTCTGTGATGTTCATCTCGCTGTATTCTGGGTCCGAATGAAATATCAGGTCATGCACAGACTATCCTGTTTCTTTGAGTTTGAATCTATATTTATTCACACCATCTCTTGAAAACAAAGTGATGTCATGCCGCACACGTTGCTGTTTCTGTGTGGAGTCAAAAGGATCTAACTCTATGCCACCGCATAGCTAAAGATGTGTTAAAAAATAATGAGAATATATATCCGAGTCCTGATCGGGAGGTAACATCCGATTCCGATCGAGTCTGAAACCACGCGATCGGGCCCGATATCCGATCACGAGATCGGATCTGGACATCCCTATTGGCCACCCCAGGTGTATGTGATAAGATTTTAAACTTAATATGTTAGCCTATATTTTAGAAGAATATTACAGTGGTGTTAAGAGTTAGGTTTTCTGCTCTGCTAATATAGAGAAGGAATCAACTTTGATGTTGCGCCTTTTGTTTGAGTCCAGCTTATCATTATTTTAAGTGAGGAAAGACTATTCCATTCACATTTAAGATTTCTGCTGATGTTATTAGGCAATTTCTTATAAATCTAAAATTGGCAACTTCAGGTTAAAATGACTTTCAGTGGCACACCATATTGGCATGTTAACTCAAAGTGATGGCTCACCCAAAAGTGATCATTTTGTCATCATACATCCCCCCACCCATATTTTTTTATTTTATTTTATTATTATTTTTATTTTATTTTTTCATGTAGTACTTTATTTATTCCGTGGGACACAAAATAATATATTTTCAAGGGGTTTCAGTTCTTTCAGTCCATACAAAGTTAGTGAGGTCAAAACAACATTGGTGCCCACTGACTACCATTCCATGGACAAATAAACACTTTAAACTTTTAAATAGCATTATTTGTGTGTTCAGCTTAATAATAATAATGTTCAGTGTGAGAACTGGATTGTGGGATCTCTGACACACTGATGTCTGTGTGTTTCACAGGAGGCTGATAATGTTTATGACATGTTTCGCACCCGATACACTCTCCATCGCCAGGCCTATCAGCACAAGATCTGCAACATCATCGAAGACATGTGAGTTTCTCTGTTCGTTGTGAAGGGGATATCTGTGCATCTGATGCATCTGACAATATTTAACACTGTAGATAACCAATTGCAAAAAAAACAAAAAAAAAGTCTGTATGTACAAGTTTAAAACACTAACTTGCGTTTCTCTGTTAGGTTTTCAGAAGCTCTCTTACGATCTGATCGTGATCTTCATGAAGGAAAACCTGAAGATATGCTGAAGATTTCTGAAGCAATAAAAACAGCAGAGGAATACAGCAAACTCACAGGTCAGCTGAAAACAGAAATAAAATAAACTGAAAGGTAAAAAACAGCATATTACAATATATCTACAGTATATAGACATTTGTAATTATGTGTCTCAGAATATACTGTAGAGTGTATAAAATAATATATTATTGTTCAAATTACACATTGGCAGAAAACAATAACAACAACATAAAACCTTTTTGCTAATTAATCTTCTATTCTTCCATCAGATGAGATCTTTGAGCAGATCATGTCCTCCACTTCTGATAAACTGAAGGAATCTCGAGAAATCTTGAACAAGATCATCAGAAGAAAACTGCCAAAGTTTGTTGGAGAAGCTCGACTGACTGAAAAAAACATCTCAAAGGTTTGACAGAAAATGAAATACATTGTTTGACTATTCGACTGATATGAGCAATATTTAAGTACACAAGAACAACACAATCCAGTAACTGACTGACTCTGTGAAATCAGGAAGAGCTGACAGAAACATGGAAAGCTGCAGTAGAGAAGTACAAACCTAGCGATCCCACTGTTTCTCTGAACGCTGATGATTTACCAGTTTATGTAAGTTATACTGCATGTATATACAAAAAACTTAATCTCTGCCTTCATATCTTCAAAAACCAGTTAATCTCTTTTGACTCAGGTGGTTGATCTGGATCACGGCATGAAGGACAAAAACCCCATTGAAAACGTCTATTTCTACAGCAAGAGGAAACCCAATGAAGCTTCTGCCATTAAGGATTATCAGGTAAAGTCACACTTAAACCTTTATATTTCAGATCACTGCAGAATTTTCCAGATAAGAAGTATAAGTAATTTCATAATAAAATAGGTGCCATTCATTCTGTACTTTTGGTAAACAAAATGGACAGGGGCTTGAAATTATAACTATAGATGGATACTTTTTTCCCAGTGCTGGGCTCCATAATGTTTACAGTGTTTGCTTGTTTGCTACATTAGCAGTTTTAGAAAACTCATTGTGTGTGTTTTGTCTTGTATTGACAGCTGTCCAGTTTCCTGCCAAAAAGGTTTAATGAAGAGCTGGTCAGAGTTTACTACAAAAACACTGACGTGAATAAAGAGGAGCAGAAGAAGATGGTGGAGGAGGCTGAGAAGTGCTTTCAGATCTGGTGTGGCTCCAATTTTGGACTCCAGTAATGTGCATGTGGTTTATAATATGTGATATTTTAGACACAACCAGTACTGTGTCTATAGTTGTTGTTATACATATTCCCTTCTGCTGTACATTCAATGTTTAATGACTAAACTAAAGGTACTAACCTTGTTGAAATGGAAAGACTGATTCATAGTTCAATGAATATAATGCAAAAATGTATGATCTTTTTTTTTCTACTTGAAATGGAACTTGAACTTGAAGATATTAAGTAAAAGGTAACAGTGATCTAAAATAATTTGATTCAGACATTACTCTGCATGTAGTGAAAGACCTTAAATATTCTTCTGTTCTTCTAACTTCCATTCTTCCTATTCTTCTAACAGATCTAATAATAAGAACTGTACTATTTACAGAGGTGTCAAGTCCAGGGGTCAGAAAGTAAAAGTCCAGCCATATTTTTGTTCCACCCATGAACTCAGCAGCTGATTTCACCAAAGGAGGAACCAAGTCATTCCTTTCAAGTCACAAACGAGTCTCAAGTTAAATCCCAAGTCCCCAAAGAGTTAAAGTTAGTGAGATAATTAAGTGACTAATTAAATGATGACTGTGCAGTAGTGATAAACACCTGCTGTTATTGAAAATTACAGAGGATCGGATGATTTATTGTTTAAAATGATGCGACCATCATGGAGATCAGTGTTTGATTTAGTTGGGCTCTTGACCCTTTTAATAATACAAAGTAATTTGCTTTTAAGCACTTGCGGTTGTGTTACATAGTAAACATTAACACATTGCTGAATTGCTAAATTTAATTGCTCTTTTTTTATCTAAAACATTTAATGAACACCATGAGGGTGTCTCTCTTTGGTTTGTTACATGATGTACAGCTATATCTGAACTACAAAAAAGTCATATTAAACAAATATTATTGCAATTCTTAAATATTGGGGGAAAATTACTCTCTGGATTTTAGACATGAGCACTTATCATATGATCCTCAACAGTGGTGACAAAATTATTCATGCTACAGTCCTTGATGGGAGTTTTACTATGGTGTTACCCAGCATGCACATCAGCTTGAAGAGTTTTGTTGATTGTCACCATTGTTGAGATTCATATGCTGGGTCATGATGTCTGTGCGTCTTAGTAGGACAAGATTAAAAAAATATATATATTCATTACATACATTAGATTTCAAAGTATTTCATTATAACTATTATTCCAACGGTTTATTTGCATGTGGCAGTTCCACAAGGTAGGTTATTAAAAAAAAACTGAACATATGTTAAATGAAATAAACTTTTTTTGGAAATAAACAGACTGATGCCTAACAATTACTTTGTCATGTAAAACCAGCTAGTAATGGTTTTCTGCACAGCACTGATCACACTGCTTTATAACAGCACATGTACTTTTACAGGGAAATACCTAACACAAGAAGCCAAAGGTCAAGAGCCCAACTGAAGCAAACACTGATCTCCATGATGGTGGCATCAGTTTAACCAATAAAATATCAGCATCTGATCCTCTGTAACACACAATAATGGCAGGTGTTCATCACTAATGCACAATCATCATTTAATTAGTCTCTTAATTATCTCATTGACTTTAACTCTTTGAGGACTTGGGATTTGACTTGAGACTAGTTTGTGACTTGAAAGGAATGACTTGGTTCCTCCTCTGGTGAAATCAGCTGCTGAGTTCATGGGTGGAACAAAAATATGGCAGGACTTTTACTTTCTGACCCCTGGACTTAACACCTCTGGATAGAATATTGTGTTTAGTAAAGAAAGTGTCTTGGGCTAATATTTCAATTGTTAATTTGAATAGATCACTAATAGAAGGAAAGTTATCTCCTCTATTACTTAGAATGACCCCTGTTGGCAAGCTTATTGAATCGGAATGTGTCAAAGTTTGGAGGAATGTAAACAATGACTTTTTATTTAATTGCCAAGATATCGCTTGGCAAGTTATACAGAATTGTTTACCCACCCGGGTCTTCTTGAAGAAAAGAAATTGTACTCGTACCATGCTATGTCCTAGAACATACTGTGGTGAAGAAGACACTATTAAGCATTGTCTGTGGGAATGTCCATATGCTCAGAGGATATGGAATCAAATACGACCATGGTTGTTGAATCTGTACAGAATGCCAAGCGAGGGAGATATTTGTTATGGAGAATTAAAAGAGGTTCATTTCAATAAATGGATTAGTTGATGGGCAATTATAAACATCTTTAAAGAAGCGTTATGGAAATCTAGAAATATTTGTGTATTTCGGTCTAATGAGATCCCAGTTAAATCAGTGGTAAAATCGAGCTTAAGAAGCATTGGTGACTATATTGTAAGAGATGCACAGAAAATGACAGTTGATGAAATGGATAAGATTTGGAACATACCAAATGTCTCTCCCTTTAATAAGGTATGGAATATTGGTTAACTGAGTTATGTAATATGGAATTGTATGTATTATATGCTAAGCTCTGTTCCTTCTTTTCTTTTCTTTTAGTGTTCAGCAATTCATTGTAAATTGCTTTGCAGTAATTTCCTGTAATCCATTTTACAGCAATTAACATCATTTTTACAGGATTTTATTGGCAACTTTTTGCCAGTAAAATCCTGTAAATTCTACAGTGCATTTTTTACAGTGTAACATTGTAGGAATGCTAGTTTTTAAACAAACAGTTTGAAGCAATGGGAGTGGAGTTAATTTCCACCACTGCTGCCAGTAAATTACTGTTATTTAGAGGCACATGTTTTTACAGTGTAGGTATAAGGGGACAATATGCAGCGTTTGGGGAATAAGGGTAGCATGCTAAATTATAAAGCATTTATACTGTAAGTATTTTATAACTAAACGATACGTGTACATGTTCATAAGTTATACCTAAGTTCATAAGTAGGCCTTATAGTTAAAAATAATTAAAACATTTAGTGTTTTAATGCAAGTGAATCGAGTTGTACTGGTTCTTCTGTTCAGTGCATTCATACACACTTTCACAATTTAAAGCTACTTAAGATTGCCTGTTTTGTGTTCTGTGTCATTTATCAGAGTAAAATTTGTACTTATCTGTCCTCATTTGTAGGTTACTTACGGTACAAGCTAAACACTTCTGAATTAATGAATTTAAAAATACGTGTAAATGTAAATGAACATGCTGTTTGCTTCTTTTAACCTCCATGAATTGTGAGTAAGGTGTGATAAGTAGACATGATTAAAGTTTTAAAATGAGTGAAAATGCAGGATGTGTGCTAGTTGATAATGAATAAAGCTTCACAGACTTTATTAAGTGTATTGGATGGCATATCAATAATATTATACAACTTTAAATAAGCAAAATATAGTAGTTTATATTTTTTAAATGTATATTATATTTATTAAGTTTGATGTTTCAGTAGACTATTCTGTTTTATTGTATTGTATTCTTTTATAGTAAATTCTTCTTGTATTTTATAATTTGAGTTATTGTCAGAACAGTTTGAGTTAAGGACATATCTGTGCATTAGACACTGGAACATCATACAGCCTTACATAATATATGTGAAAAAAATCCCCTCAATTTTCTAATGTAAACGTAGGACAGGTTCTTATTTCTTATCAAAAACACATCTGTCTTGGTTTGCACGTCTGTCTATTTCAGATCTTTACTTTTTAACAAAAAAAGGTCAAACAATCTCTCAGTACTCCCCACTGTGCAAAGTTACGTCCAGTGGATGTCTTTTTATGTCTTTGCAGACGTTGAAAAGACATCCACTGAGGAGCCAGAATAAAAGTTTTTATGACGTCTTTTTTTGACGTCTTCTGTACGTCGGATTTAGACGTTCATTTAGACATAATTTATACTGTTTCTGGACCAAATCAACAGTCTCAGGATGCATTAGATTTAGACTCTTGTTATTTCAATGTAATTTCCAGACACTGTGTTTGTCCTAAAATCAAGAAAATAAAATAATCTTCATGAAATAATGAAATAACTGATGATTGAGACATTAAATCTCTGAAGATCTCAGCAGAGGAGGATCAATTTACATCATTTACATCAACATCATTTGAAGTCACCATTGTGGTGGACAGTGTTTGGTTTAGTTGGGATCTTGGTCCTTATGCTGCTTGTGTGAGCTTGTCTTTGGTTGTTGTAACTGTGTGTTATAAAACACTCTTAAGAATTAAGATCAAGCGTTATCATCTTGCTTTTAATGGTGATTAAACTAGAGCACAATACGTTATTAGTGTTTTGTTGCAACTCTGTATTTATTTTCACGGACAGACACCTTGTAGAAATAATGTACTTATTTTTAAAAAACACATCATGTAGTCACACACAGACATCAAGATTGTGGATATGTATCACATCAATGGTGACAATTAAAACAAAAAGGTCTGGAAAATAAGGATGAGTTTGTGCTATAAAGCCGTTTTGATTGTCACCATTGTTGTGATGCATATGCTAAATCTAGATCTTTGTCACACACAAATCTAGTCTGTGTGTGAGTACATGACGCTTTTGCTCAAAATATTTCAAACGCATGCATTTTGTCCAACTTCAAAATAAGTATTTTGCTCTTGGAGCCTGTACTGCAGAGTTCAAAGGATTAGGAGATATATACAAACAAACAAAGAGCTGATAACACCTGAGCTCTCTTAAATTTGTCTTTCTTTGCTACAACAACAGTGTTTCACAAACACACAGTTATAACAGCCAGAGACAAGCTAACACAAGAAGAATGAGGACCAAGATCCCAACTAAACCAAACACTTTCCACCACAATGGTGACTTCAAATGAATCTAATATCAACATTTAAACCTCTGTTATTTCTCAATAAGAGCTTCTCTAGATGTCTGACAGAAATAAAGTCAATCTAATGATTCTCATGTTTGTGGAGATGTTTGATCATCCTCTGCTGAGATCTTCAGAGATTTAATGTCTTTGTTTCGCAGTTGATTTTACCACATGCTCAATCGTCAGTTATTTCATTATTTCATGAAGATTATTTTATTTTCTTGATTTTAGGACAAACACAGTGTCTGGAAATTACATTGAAATAACATGACTCTAAATCTAACGCATCCTGAGAGTGTTGATTTGGTCCAGAAACAGTATAAATGATGTCTAAATGAACCTTAAATGATGTTGAAAATATTTCTACTGACCACTTTTGAACTAGTTTTTAACCTTGTAAGGAGGTTCTCTGAACGTCTAAATCGGACGTACAGAAGACGTCAAAAAAAGACGTCATAAAAACTTTCATTCTGGCTCCTCAGTGGAATTCTTTTCAACGTCTGCAAAGACATAAAAAGACGTCCACAAGATGTCAACTGGACATAACTTTGCCCAGTGGGTCTTTTATTCAAAGATCACCTTCTCTAATATTAGTCTCCGTAGTAAGTTTTTCCTGCATGTCATGCTTTTGTTTGATTTTTCAGGTGTGTCATGTTTTCGTAAATGTGACAAGGTTTCCCTGTGAAATACGCAGCTGAGCAGGTTCAAACTGTATAGAAAGGTGTGTTAAAAGTCACATAACCAAATAAACATTATGTGGTTTGCAGTAATTAAAGGTTTATGGACAAACAGGTTATGCTAAATGTGTGAAGAACAGGTAGTGCTGCTTGTCTAGATGAACAGCTGATCTGTGT
This sequence comes from Carassius carassius, assembly GCF_963082965.1. Taxonomy (NCBI): domain Eukaryota; kingdom Metazoa; phylum Chordata; class Actinopteri; order Cypriniformes; family Cyprinidae; genus Carassius; species Carassius carassius. Next base: position 39,589,177 of record NC_081760.1, read on the forward strand.
TTGCCTTTCTACTGTAAGCTTTCAATTTGTTTACACCTATAATGCTGTGTCTGTAATTACACTCTAAAACCAGACAAGTCATGTAACTCAAACGTTTGAGTAAAAAGGGTCCAGGTATCGTTCGTTCATTTGTTTTTTGCTTTCACATTATTCGTTTGAATAAAGGATTCAACTCTCTCATTAAGATAGAGACTTAGCGCCACCTACTGGCGCTGTTAGTTTCATAGTTAAATAGTAGACGTTTCTTTTTTTTCAATCATTTCATATTTCTACATTAAAATCTTAACATTAAAAACATTAATCTATTAACATAATTTATAAATTATGAATTTATATCTAAATAGCCTGTGTCAATCCAAAAATAGATTTTATTGAAACAGACTTCCTTTTATTTGGTCATAATAGCCATACACCGTGTCTGTGTATTCTGACTGAATTTGTAGATTAAATGTAAGAATCTGACATAAGAGGACAGATAGCTATGACAAGGAATTAACTGCCTGCTCGACCAAAGGGTTGAGCACATTTTGAGACACTATATTTTATTGAGAGGAGTAGCCTACCTAACTTAACTCAAGCTGATTGAGCCATCTCTACCATCTGGTTGATGTATGCTATGCCAAGAGTGTCAATCAACAGCACTTCACAATCCTTCTTCTAACATGGATGTCAGACGCAAAGAAATCACCCTTTCAATGTCAGCCCTTTTTGGTGAAATTTTGAAAGGTAAGCATATATTTTTTTAACATATTACACTGTAAGAGCCCTAACTTAAAAAAAAAAAAAAACTATGTTACTTGGTGCCATGAAAAAAAACTTTAGTATGTTTTTAATAATTTTTCAAAAACTTGCTCAACCAAACGGTTGATTTGAAACTTCAAGCCCATGTACCAGAAAACCCCACAGAGTACTCTGATGCTGATCTCAGTTATGCTGATGACCCAATAAAGTTCTCAAATCTGCCCTGGAGTACCCACAACCCTGCACATTTTTTATGTCTCTCTCATCTATTACACCTGATTCAACTCATCATCTCATTAGTGGAGACTGCAAGAACTGAAGTGGATGTGTGTCAGATATAGGGAGACATACAGAATGTGCAGTGCTTCATCGCGAGGTTAAAGATCCACTGACATAGAAGGATCTGGATTATCACCCCATCCGAGTAGAGGTAGCTGGTGACAGTTCTTTTGAGTCCCTGGATGAAGATGATGCTCCCTCAACAAGCACATTATCTACTAAGCTTCCATATTAGAAGAGAAGAAAAGGCAAACACACGATAAAAGCAGTTTCCTTAAACTTACACTGCACAGCATTGCTAGTTTACAAAGAAATCTTCATTTGTCTACAAAAAGAAATAAATAAAATCCTGTTGCACTACCACACTTGACGTGTTTCTTGAATCATAAAAGCATAAAATGCAATTATATTACTATTTTTTTCTATTTTTTTTTTGTTTTTTAGTTTTTGAATGAGGAAAGAATGTTGGTTTTGTTACTTTTAGTTATTTTTGCTATTTAGTTTTGTTTATTGTTTAAAAAACAAGAAAACGTAAAATTCCCTGTGTTAAAATGAAAACCTGAAAAAAATGTATGGCATACTTCCATAAATGAATAAGATTCAATATACAAACTCTATGTTATTTAGCTTTTCTTTTAATAAATTAGTATTATAGTTCACATTTTCTGATCTTTATAGTATTTGTATGTATGAATTCCAGCATTTTTACCGTTAAGTGACATCTCAACCATTTGATAGTGAATAGTGACTCACTCACTATTCATCTCAACCATTTGGTAGAGGCCGATATTACAAAAATTATGGGACGTTCTGAAAAAAAAAAACATTGAGTCAAAGTCACCTTTATTTATATAGCGCTTTAAACAAAATACATTCCGTCAAAGCAACTGAACAACATTCATTAGGAAAACAGTGTCAATAATGAAAAAAATGATAGTTAAAGGCAGTTCATCATTGAATTCAGTTATGTCATCTCTGTTCAATTAAATAGTGTCTGTGCATTTATTTGCAATCAAGTCAACGATATCGCTGTAGATGAAGTGTCCCCAACTAAGCAAGCCAGAGGCGACAGCGGCAAGGAACCGAAACTCCATCGGTGACAGAATGGAGAAAAAAACCTTGGGAGAAACCAGGCTCAGTTGGGGGGCCAGTTCTCCTCTGACCAGACGAAACCAGTAGTTCAATTCCAGACTGCAGCAAAGTCAGATTGTGCAGAAGAATCATCTGTTTCCTGTGGTCTTGTCCTGGTGCTCCTTTGAGACAAGGTCTTTACAGGGGATCTGTATCTGGGGCTCTAGTTGTCCTGGTCTCCGCTGTCTTTAAGGGATGTAGAGGTCCTTTCTAGGTGCTGATCCAGCATCTGGTCTGGATACGTACTGGATCCGGGTGACTGCAGTGACCCTCTGATCTGGACACAGACTGGATCTGGTGGCCACGGTGACCTCGGAACAAGAGAGAAACAGACAAATATTAGCGTAGATGCCATTCTTCTAATGATGTAGCAAGTACATAGGGTGTTATGGGAAGTGTTTCCGGTTCCGGTTTACCTAATTAATGCAGCCTAAAAACCCTTTAACGGATTTGGATAATAAAAGCATATTAGTATGTTATGTGTATGCCAGGTTAAAGAGATGGGTCTTTAATCTAGATTTAAACTGCAAGAGTGTGTCTGCCTCCCGAACAATGTTAGGTAGGTTATTCCAGAGTTTAGGCGCCAAATAGGAAAAGGATCTGCCGCCCGCAGTTGATTTTGATATTCTAGGTATTATCAAATTGCAAAAATTTAGTTTTGAGAACATAGCGGACGTAGAGGATTATAATGTAAAAGGAGCTCATTTAAATACTGAGGTGCTAAACCATTCAGTGCTTTATAGGTAATAAGCAATATTTTAAAATCTATACGATGCTTGATAGGGAGCCTGTGCAGTGTTGACAGGACCGGGCTAATATGGTCATACTTTCTGGTTCTAGTAAGAACTCTTGCTGCTGCATTTTCGACTAGCTGTAGTTTGTTTACTAAGCGTGCAGAACAACCACCCAATAAAGCATTACAATAATCTAACCTTGAGGTCATAAAAGCATGGATTAACATTTCTGCATTTGACATTGAGAGCATAGGCCGTAATTTAGATATATTTTTGAGATGGAAAAATGCAGTTTTACAAATGCTAGAAACGTGGCTTTCTAAGGAAAGATTGCGATCAAATAGCACACCTAGGTTCCTAACTGATGATGAAGAATTGACAGAGCAACCATCAAGTCTTAGACAGTGTTCTAGGTTATTACAAGCAGAGTTTTTAGGTCCTATAATTAACACCTCTGTTTTTTCAGAATTTAGCAGTAAGAAATTACTCGTCATCCAGTTTTTTATATCGACTATGCAATCCATTAGTTTTTCAAATTGGTGTGTTTCACCGGGCTGCGAAGAAATATAGAGTTGAGTATCATCAGCATAACAGTGAAAGCTAACACCATGTTTCCTGATGATATCTCCCAAGGGTAACATATAAAGCGTGAAGAGTAGCGGCCCTAGTACTGAGCCTTGAGGTACTCCATACTGCACTTGTGATCGATAGGATACATCTTCATTCACTGCTACGAACTGATGGCGGTCATATAAGTACGATTTAAACCATGCTAATGCACTTCCATTAATGCCAACAAAGTGTTCAAGTCTATGCAAAAGAATGTTGTGGTCAATTGTGTCAAACGCAGCACTAAGATCCAATAAAACTAATAGAGAGATACACCCACGATCAGATGATAAGAGCAGATCATTTGTAACTCTAAGGAGAGCAGTCTCAGAACTATGATACGGTCTAAATCCTGACTGGAAATCCTCACATATACCATTTTTATCTAAGAAGGAATATAATTGTGAGGATACCACCTTTTCTAGTATCTTGGGCAGAAAAGGGAGATTCGAGATTGGTCTATAATTAACTAGTTCTTTGGGGTCAAGCTGTGGTTTTTTGATGAGAGGCTTAATAACAGCCAGTTTGAAGGTTTTGGGGACATATCCTATTGACAATGAGGGATTAATAATAGTCAGAAGAGGATCTATGACTTCTGGAAGCACCTCTTTTAGGAGCTTAGATGGTATAGGGTCTAACATACATGTTGTTGGTTTAGATGGTTTAACAAGTTTATACAATTCTTCCTCTCCTATGGTAGAGAATGAGTGGAACTGTTCCTCAGGGGGTCTATAGTGCACTGTCTGATGTGATACTGTAGCTGACGGCTGAATGGTTGCAATTTTATCTCTAATAGTATCGATTTTAGAAGTAAAGTAGTTCATAAAGTCATTACTGCTGTGATGTTGGGAAATGTCAACACTTGTTGAGGCTTTATTTTTCGTTAATTTAGCCACTGTATTGAATAAATACCTGGGGTTATGTTTGTTTTCTTCTAAAAGAGAAGAAAAGTAATCGGATCTAGCAGTTTTAATGCTTTTCTGTAGGATATGTTACTTTCCCGCCAAGCAATACGAAATACCTCTAGTTTTGTTTTCCTCCAGCTGCGCTCCATTTTTCGGGCTGCTCTCTTTAGGGTGCGAGTATGCTCATTATACCATGGTGTCAAACTGTTTTCCTTAACCTTCCTTAAGCGTAAAGGAGCAACTGTATTTAAAGTGCTAGAAAAGAGAGAGTCCATAGTTTATGTTACATCATCAAGTTCTGAAGTTTTGGATATGCTAAGGAACTTGGATACATCAGGAAGATAACTTAAAAAGCAGTCTTTTGTGTTAGAAGTGATGGTTCTTCCATACTTGTAACAAGAAGTAGGATTTACAATTTTGGCTATATGAAGTTTGCACAGAACTAAATAATGATCTGAGATATCATCACTTGGCTGAATAATTTCAACACCATCAACATCAATTCCATGTGACAGTATTAAATCTAGAGTATGATTTCGACAATGAGTAGGTCCTGAAACGTGTTGTCTAACACCAATAGAGTTCAGAATGTCTATAAATGCTGATCCCAATGCATCTTTTTCATTATCAACATGGATATTAAAATCACCAACTATTAAGACTTTATCTGCAGCCAGAACTAACTCGGATGTAAAATCACCAAACTCTTTAATAAAGTCTGTATGGTGCCCTGGTGGCCTGTATACAGTAGCCAGTACAAACATTACAGAGGATTTATCATTAACATTTGTTTCTCTGGATAATGTTATATGAAGCACCATTACTTCAAATGAGTTATACTTGAAGCCTGCTCTCTGAGAGATCCTGAAAACGTTGTTATAAATTGTAGCAACACCTCCACCTTTGCCTTTTAGATGCGGCTCATGTTTATAACAGTAATCTTGGGGGGTGGACTCATTTAAAATAATGTAAGCATCAGGTTTTAGCCAGGTTTCTGTCAAACAGAGTAGATCTATATTATGATCAGTGATCATATTATTTACAAAAAGTGTTTTCGTAGAAAGGGATCTGATATTCAATAAGCCAAGCTTTATGATTTGTTTATCCATATTGCTTCTGTTTTTTATTTGTTGAACCTCAATTAAATTGTTAATCTTAACTTGGTTTGGATGTTTTTTGTATTTTCTAGTTCGGGGAGCAGACACAGTCTCTATAGTGTGATATCTAGGTGAAAAAGTCTCTATGTGCTGAGAATTAACTGACCTCTGTGACGGGAGGCAGCTAGCAGACGGTCGGTTTAGCCAGTCTGTCTGCTTCCTGACCTGGGCCCCAGTTAGTCAAGTATAAACACTAAGACTATTTGCCAAATTTCTAGAGAGAAACTAGCGACATAAGAAAATAAGAAATTCAAACAAATAATTTTTCAAATGCCTTTTCTTGGCGGGGCAGTCAAAGGTTTAAAAATACAGTTTTCTCTTTCACTTGGTTTTGATCTTCTCTCAACCGAGTGAGCACATCCTGCATTATATTGTATTATAATGACGATGTAATATTAGCCCACCTCTATACTTTGACTAAAGGCATGTTGCATATTACTTGTTCTAGGAACCTCAGAGCATATTTAAATTATTGTGTAATTTGTGCTACTCCATCATGATGTTTGTAGCAAAAGTATGGCCCAAACATAAACTCAAGCCCCGGCCCCCTACGTCCTGCCCCTAAATCTATACAACTGGCTCCATTATATGGAGATACCTCAGTTTTAAGGTGTCGGGCGAGCAGCAGGCAGATGTCTACTGTAGGACCCTATGATTTCCAAGATGCAGAAAACGTAGAGGGAATCGCGGAATCCAGTCATAAAAAAGGAATTTACAGTTTAACGTGGAATGTCACGGAATTTGTCAAATTTTTAATTAATTAATCAAAAGTAGGTCATTGCACTCACATCAAATCGCGATATGGACTAATATCTGTAAATATTAAGCAGGAAAAGTCTTCGTTCATTACAAACACAGAAGCGTGTGGCGCTTGCAGTGATTTCAGCTTCTGTCGTCTCACTAAATTAGGACGAAAACACATGAACAACATCTCCAGAACTGTTCTGAGAGTCACTTCATGAGCATCTGACCATTTGATTTTTTGACCATTTTTCATTTGATAGCATCACATCACATCAATGACTGTAGTATCACATGCACAGAACTGTAAAGGTAAACCCCTCAAAATAAAAGTATTTGCCAGAAATCTATTACTATTGTTCAGCAGAATGTACATAGCCTACTACTACTATTAAAATGAAACGAAAATAATTTAAGGAATAATCACACAACATTTCTTCCATGTTTTATTTTTAATAGTAAATCCCCTTTGTTTACCAAAAAAATAAGTTTGCTTAATTTTCAATAATTAAAAGATAAATTAAATGAATGTTTTATGCCTTCATTTGATAACCAGAAAAATGTAAATACACAGGATTTCAGAGGGGAAAAAAACTTTCACATAAGGCGATTTTAAGAAAATAATTTAACAAATTAAGTTGTTTTAATGCATTTAAATAATTACACATGCTAAAACACAGAATTAGGTAACAATAGAACATTTGGTGAAGAAAAAAATAAAACATTTCATGTTCATATATATATATAATTTTTTTTTTTTTGCTCCATATTGCCCAGTCCAAATGACTACAATAATATGCTAAATGCTATTAAAAGATTTCACTTTGCAAGAAATCTGAGTCTCTGACTCTACTCTAGGGAGGATCAGGTGCTAAGAAGGAGCCTTGTTCTACAGCACAACACTGCATCAAGCCTGCTGTGCTTCCCTCAGAAGAGCCTGTCTTCTGCTGCTGGGGTAAGAAAGACACTCTTCCACTTCTCTATCAGCTGTCTAGCACCTAACTCTGCCTCCTCAGCACTCCTCAGCAATGTTTTTGAATTGGTTTGCATTGCATGTATGTAATGAATGTATTTACTATGAATCCCCTATAATTAGATTACAATTAGATTTCATAAGGTTTATTTTTTTTCCACCAGAGATGGATTGAGTTTATTAGTTCTTTATGTATTTCAAGGTAATGGTGAGGTGAAAATACGTTGATTGATTTATTCGTTGCTTCGACCAATATGATCCGGTAATGTCACGTCCTCACAATGTGCCAGTTTGGACTTTAGGACATACTCATCAAGTCCCAGCAACGTTCCACTATAACGTCGCCACGACGGATATGGGAATCACGAAGTTATGTTGCTGGAACGTTATTTGGTACATCGCTGCGATGAATATTGTCTGGTCCGGTTACATCGTGACGACGTGTTAGCTGGGTTCGTGTCAAATCAACAACACTGCTCAATTGTACTTTTGGTACTCAGTGAAGAGTCAGCAGTACAGTTGTATTATAATATAATGGAGAAGGGTCTGGCTGCAGACTTGCACTCTCAGACTCTTGCGCTTCTGCTAGTGACAACACTTGCAGTCTTTTTTATTTTATATTTCTTCACTGAGTACCAAAATACATATGCTTCCTGGGCATGTTCACTAAAAGAATGGAATCACAAAAAAGGTGACTGGCACTAATCTATACCACCTGTTATACTGATATTTGGTTCATGTGCATGTACAGCCACAACATGTTGGGTTAACTTCAAAAGAGTGAATGTCCTTCGAGTGCACTTTGGGCAATGGTACAGTTGAGACATGAGGATCTACTACAAAAGGCTAGTCATTCAGAGTAAAGTTACTGACAGTGCTTGTCTCCATCTTCTAATGTTGACAATGTGCCTCTGAAGGAAAGTTAGTGTCTTCTCAGGTGTGGTGGATATGCAATGTTGAACACAAAATCCATCCATAAGGCTGTTATGAAGGCTTCATCAAGGCTGGTGCACTGGCACTCTCTATTCATTCTTGCCACCACACTGATCCCTTGAACTATGATTGCCATTTTACATTCAGTATCAATCAGGTGTATGATAGGAAAGGTGTATTAGGGTCGCCCTACATAAACAAATAAAATAAAATAAAATAATAAGAAAAATAAAAGAAAATGCATTTTAAATGTCTTTAGATTCTGTTCCATCGTCTTTGGCTCAGACAGTTTAGTTACATACAGTGCAGAACTGCAAAAACAATCAGTAGTTTGGCTCCCACTCAAAAAAAGAAAAAAAAATCCATAAATATGACTCAATTACATTTAATATTTTGTATTTATCTCTATTTATGTTTCTCTTTATTCAGAAAAAAATACTATGAAAATAAAAATTCAGCAGTTTTGTTGATTTGACATGAAATGACCCAAATTATCTGTCATGTAACATGCATAGCACAACTAAACTTGTAACGTTACTTACTGTAATGAAGAGGCTGAGGCAGAATGTGAATCCATTTGCAGGAGTTTATTAAAGGAAGATCTTACAATCAGAGTTGTGTAACCAGGCAAAGTCTCAATAGGGTAAGGGCAGTCCAATCTTTCAACATACACAGGGGTTATCCAATAGGCAGAGATGAGTAGGCAGGCGAACAGGTCAAACACAAACATCAGTCCAATCAAACAGTAAATCCGAAGGGGCAATCCAAGAGACGTGAACAAGGTAATAGGCAGAATCGGGAACAAACAGGTAGTCAGAATACTCACAAGGAAAATGCTTGGTAAGGCAGGTTAACTTGCAATACTTTGCAGGGAAGAAACATGCTGACACATGTTAAATAGTCCCAAACAGGAAATGACTGTAGAAGCAGAGGGAGTGGTGAACAGTCAATACTCCAGTGAGGGCTCCCTCTGCTGGCGTGGCGTTACAGAATCCCCCTCCCTAGGAGTGCTTAATGGCACTCGGCGCGGACGTCCCCGTGGTCGTGGCGCTGGTCGATCGGGTCTGGCTCGATGGAAGTCCTCCGTGTGAGACTGATCCAGAATGTCGCTGGCAGCTACCCATGACCTCTCCTTAGGTCCATAGCCCTCCCAGTCCACAAAATATTGGAGTCTACCCCGTCTCCTTCTCAAGTCCAGTAATTCCTTGACCTTATAGGCCAGTGCTCCATCAATGTCCAGTGGCGGCGGTGGCTCTTGAGCCTCATGATTTGGGTCAGCATCCGTGTGGACCGGTTTCAGAAGTGAGACATGGAAGGAGGGAGAGATACGGTAGTTAGCAGGAAGCTATAATTGGCACGTGACTTCATTGATTCTTCGTAGAATTTTAAAAGGGCAAACGTACCTTGGGCTGAGCTTCCTGCTTGGTAGCTGCAACTTGAGATCCCGTGTAGAGAGCCAGACCCGTTGTCCTGGTTGGTAGGAGGGATGTGGCTGACGTCGCTTGTTAGCCTGGAGTTTCTGTACTCTGACAGCTCGTTGGAGCGGACGTGAGCACTGTCCCATACCCTCTCGCTCCGACGAATCCAGTCATCCACAGCGGGGGCTGATGATGGTTCGCCAGACCACGGGAACATACTGGGGTTGGTATCTGAGGACACACTGGAAAGGGGTCATACCTGTTGACGAGTGAGTCAGTGAGTTCTGTGCATACTCTGCCCATGGGAGGAATTCTGACCATCGATGCTGTTCTCTGCTGCAATAGGAACGTAAGTATCTGCCTAATTCCTGATTCAATCTTTCCACCTGACCATTGTCTTGGGGATGATAAGCAGATGTGAGACGTTGATATCCATTTGTTTGCAGAATGCTCTCCATACTTGGGATGTAAACTGGGTACCTCTGTCACTGACAATATACTCCGGGATTATTATTATTCACGGAGCTGTTCCAGAGCTGAAGGGACCAATGGCAAAGGGTAGCAGAATTTTATTGTGACGTTGTTTAATCCCTGATAATCAATACAGGGCCTGAGTCCTCCGTCCTTTTTCTCCACAAAGAAGAACCCTGATGCAGCTGGAGAAGTGGAAGGTCGGATGAGTCCTGAACTCCAGGCCTCCTCAATATAATCCTCCATGGCTTGGGATTCTGTGCGAGATAAGGGATAAACACGACTCTTGGGGGCATGGCATTGGGGAGTAAATCAATACTACAGTCCTAAGGACGATGAGATGGTAGCTGCATTGGCTTACTTTTGCTAAAGACCTCTGCTAGGTCATCGTAACAGGGGGGAATATTGACAGTCTTAGTACTCGAAGGACTTTCAACACTAGTGATACAGAAAGGCTGGGGAACTGATGAGAAACAGTGACTTTCACAAAAGGCTGACCACTTGGTCAACTCACCCTGATGCCAGGACAGGACGGGGTTGTGAATGGACAGCCCTGAATGAGATTTAATGCAGCTCCGGAGTCGATCATTGCTGTCAATGAGAATGAGATGGACAGTTTGGTATTGACAAGTGTTCCATATTTACCAAAATGGGCTTCTGGGCCTTGTGTGGACATCTCTGGCAATATTGGCCTGGTTCACCGCAGTAGAAACAGAGATGGAGATGGCATCGCCGTGCTCGTTCACTTTCCGAAAGTTTGGTAAAGTTGACTTGCATGGGCTCTTCGGGCGTTATAGTTTTAATTACATTCGGGATAACATGCGGTATTTCCTTCACATACCTTCCTCGCGGAGTCTGTCTTATCAAATTATCCATCTTGATTGCAAGCGTTACCAAGTCTGTAAACAATTAATTTTGTCCTTTACATACGAGCTCTGCCTGGAGATCCGTGTTGAGGCTTCTCTGGAATACTGCTTTTAGAGAAACGTCATTCCACCCACTCTGAGCAGCGAGGGTGCGAAACAAGATGGCGTACTCTACGGCTGTTCTGTTTCCTTGCGATATTTGCAGTAGTTGAGTTTGTGGCAGGGGGGGGGGGCGTGGTTTAGCGAAGTCTGCAGTGGGAGAGAGAATCAGGAGACGAGCGGTAGGTGAGTGGTTTGGGCAAAAATTATCATCACCTGTTTCTTGTTCCAGTTAATTGCCATGGAGAGAGTATAAAATGCCAGGAGAGACGGAAGCAAGCGAGAGAGAGACGGACTGCTGACCCGAACCGGAAACCGAAACCGGAAAGAGTAAACCAAAAGTGTTGTGCCAACGTGTCAGAATAGAAGTCACCATTTGGTGTTTGTGAAGTTTCATTTATATTTGTTGTTAAGTAAATATGTCAGCAGTCCAGCCGACCCCTTTGTCCTCTTCCTTTCCTCCAACGAACTTGCTACACTGGTGCCGAAACCCGGGAAGGATGCAGGGCCGCCGCCGCCACCATGCAAAGCACATCCTCCACGCCGCTTGCGGACATCATCGCTTCCCTTGCGGTCCTGTGGGAAGACGGCCGAGTGGGTCCATCCATCTGGCGGAGGACCACATGGTGGCGTGCCCAGGGGTCGGCGAACCCCTGCCCTCTAACTCTCTCTCTCCTTCTCTCTCTTCCCCCTCTCTCTCTCGCCCTGTCCCTTTCCCTAGGTCCCGTCCAGCCAGCCCTCCTCGTGTCCCAGGGCACCTCGTGAGTCCAAGTGCCCCGCCCCGGAGGGGACAGTGCTTCTGTTTCTCCGCTCTCTCCACGCCAATTCTCCAATCCACTCCCTGCCACTGGGGCGGCGGGTAGGTCTGGGCTGGCCTGTTGGTGTTGCGGGGACCCGGAGCATTTCGTGGACAGGTGTCCAGTGATGGAGGTGGGGACGATGATCCGGGTCCCGGACGTCCGACAGGTCACCCCCGGTCAGGCATGCGAGTACCAAATACCTGTGAGTGTCAAGGGGGGTACACATCCGGCCTTGGTGGATTCAGGATACAACCAAACCTCAATCCATCAAAGCCTGATTCAACCAGGGGCATTGGATACAAGCCGCGTGGTTAAGGTGCGGTGCGTACACGGGGATGTGGTGGAGTATCCGGTCGTCCCAATTATTATTCAATTCCGGGGACAAAAGCATAGTGTAGAGGTGGCGGTTAGTCCCCACCTCCGGCATCCGATAATTTTGGGAATGAATTGGCCCGCGTTTACGGTTTTATTAGGGTCGTTATGTGCGGATGCCTCTTGGGGAAGTAAGGCACGGAAGGAGACCGCGCGGGTACAGGTGGGAGAAACTGAGCCGGGACCGCTGGGGTCTGCTTCAGGGGAACTGAACGAAATCGGCAGACTGATTCTCTCCAAGCGTGATGACTTTCCTCTGGAGCAGTCTCAGGATGAGACATTAATGCATGCATTTCACCAGGTCCGCTCCATCAATGGCCAGCCTCTCCAACCTGCCAACCTGTATTTTGCCATTTTAAAAGACCGGTTGTATCGAATGACCCAAGACGCTCGGACAAAAGTGAATACAACCCAATTGTTAATTCCGAAGAGCCGCAGGGAAATGCTTTTCCCTGCGGCTCATTCTAACCCTATGGCGGGCCATTTGGGACAGGCAGCAACACTAAATCGCCTCATGACCCATTTCTTTTGGCCGGGCATTCATGACAATGTGCTCAGGTGGTGCGCTTCTTGTCCAGAATGTCAGTTGGTGAACCCACCGGCCACCCCAAAAGCGCCTTTAAGCCCTCTTCCCTTAATGCAGGTCCCCTTCGAGAGAATTGGTATGGACCTCATCGGGCCATTAGAGCGATCGCCACGAGGACATCGCTTTGCATTGGTCATAGTTGATTATGCAACACGATATCCTGAAGCGGTGGTCCTCCGCATCATTTCCGCTAAAAGTGTTGCGGATGCCCTGTTTCGTCTTATCTCCCGGGTGGGGGTTCCAAAAGAAATCCTCACCGATCAGGGCACGGCGTTTATGTCACATATGCTACGCGAACTGTACGGATTGTTGGGCATTAAATCAATGCAAATTATCATCTATAACCCACAAACCGACGGCCTGGTCGAACGATTTAATCGCACTCTTAAATCCATGATCCGTAAGTTCGTTCAGGAAGACGCCAAAAATTGGGATAGATGGCTAGTGCCCTTGTTATTCGCTGTGCGAGAGTTCCCGCAAGCCTCCACGGGGTTTTCCCCCTTCGAGCTTCTCTATGGACGCCAGCCCCGGGGGGTGCTCGATGTACTGAGAGAAACTTGGGAGGAGGGACCATGTCAGGGCTAAAACGAAATTCAGTATGTGCTGGACTTGAGAACAAAGCCCCACACATTGGGGCGGCTATCAATGGAGAATTTGTTACAAGCCCAGGACCGCCAGAGCCAGCTGTATAACACAGCAACTAGGTTCCGCAAATTTTCACCGGGAGAGCAAGTACTTGTATTACTCCCAACGTCGCGCTCTAACTTAATGGCTAATTGGCAGGGACCGTTTGAGGTCACACGACAAGTCTGGGATCTCGATTATGAGGTAATACGGACCGATAGGAATGGGACCCATCAGATCTACCACCTCAACCTCCTTAAAAAATGGAATGAGGCAGAATCAGTGATGTTGGCAATGGTGATTGGGGGGGAGGATGATCTCGGACCAGAGGCGAATATCAAACCACAATCCCTCGCCCTGGCTCCAGGTGGAGATCACCTCTCGCCGTCCCAACTCACTGATTTAACGAAATTACTACAGAGTTGATATATCCTTGCCCCCTGCGGGATATTCAAACACTTCTCGAAGTTGTTGCAGGAAATAGTCAAAGGATCGTCTGAATCTCATGTCAGTATCCCAAACAGCTGCAGCCCAGTCAATCGCTTTCCCAGACAACAAGGACATCATGACGGCACATTTCTTTTCGTCAGAGTTAAACTTGTCTTCCTGATTGTCGAAATAAATCTTCACTTGACGAACAAAGCTTCGACATCTATCAGCAGCACCATCAAATTTATCGGGTAGTGCAAAACTCACCGCTCTAGGCGTGGTTGATGGAAGTGACTGGATGTAGCTCGTCAAGTGCTCGTTGACTGCTTGAAGTTTACTCTTGGTACCCCTTTAAGACTTCACTTTGATAAGCAAACGCCGCTTGCATGTTAGTAACTTCTGCTGGATTCAGTTGAGGCGAAGTATTCTGTAACGAAGAGGCTGAGGCGGAATGTGAATCCATTTGCAGGAGTTTATTAAAGGAATATCTTACAGATTCGTGTAACCAGGCAAAGGGTCAATGCCGTAAGGGCAGCCCGATCTTTTAACATACACAGGGGTTATCCAGTAGGCAGAGACAAGTAGGCAGGCGAACAGGTCAAACACAAACATCAGTCCAATCAAATAGTAAATCCGAAGGGGCAATCCAAAAGACGTGAACGATGTAACAGGCAGAATCGGGAACAAACAGGCAGTCAGAATACTCACAAGGAAAACGCTTGGTAAGGCAGGTTTACTGGCAATACTTCACAATGAAGTAACATGCTGACACATGTTAAATAGTCCCAAACAGGAAATGACTGTAGAAGCAGAGGGAGTGGTGAACAGTCAATACTCCGGTGAGGGCTCCTTCTGCTGGCATGGCATTACACTTATGTTCATGATGAATCGCGCAACGTCAGTGGCTTTGCAAATGAGTAAGTACTTTGTGTCTTTCACATGGTTTATAAACACTGTTGCACAAAAAGGACATCGATAGAGACTACCAACTTTGTCAACAATAATAAACAAAATATAAATAACTAGAGCTGCAAGATATAACACAAAGTAAATAAATTGTGATCGTATTGTAACAAGTTATCGTAAGGAACATATTTTTGGTATATGAAGCAAAGATAAACACATGATGAATTTCACCACGTCTTCTTCTTTTCAGGTTAAAGGCGGTTGGCATCCAGGTTATTGGTGCATTACTGCCCCCTTCTGTTGCAGCATAATGATTAAAAGTTTAATGTTTATCGCTAATTGGCCAACACAGTAACACTCCTTTCACCAATGAGAAACCTTTTGGCACGCCCATTTCCCCAGGCCGCCATTACCTTTTGGCACGCCCCTTCTAGCTACCTTTTGGCACATCCATTGCTCCAGGCTGCAGCTACCCTGTCTGCTTCTTCTTGCTTTATGGTGGATCACATAATTACCACCTATCACTCAAATGGACTATTGACACTCTATCTACAATCTCAATTACACATGTCAATGGTCCACTTGAGAGATATGTGGTGGTAGTAACTTATAATTCTGTGATCCACGATAAAGCAAGAAGAAGAAGACGCCTCACACGCCTGCTTGAGAACATGCTCAGGGAAGTTTGAACAGTTTGCACATTGAGTGAATCAGAGGTAAAAATGTATATAAATACTGTTCAGTTTCTTGTGCATACCAATCTTTTTGTCTTTACACATCAATGTATCGTCACGAACCTCAAGGTTTTATTTGGTTTTGTTTTTTGTATGTTTATTTTTATTTTATTGTATGTTTTAGATGTGATTCCAAAATTCACATAAATTATAAGACTGACAGACTGCAATGGTTTGAGTTAAAAATCTTGGTTTTGTTCTACTAAAGAAACAAAGTCACCTACATCTTGGATGCCCTGGGGGTAAGCAGATAAACATCCATTTTCATTTTTGGGTGAACTATCCCTTTTTAATTGCATTGCTCTAATTAAGAAATGCAACAGTTTGGATTAGAGAACATTGAAGTATGTGAAAATAGCAATAAACAATGTGGAAAAAAGCTGCTGCACATTGAAATAGAGACTGAATGATGCTTATTTAATATGCCAAATGCTTGTTAACTCATGTAGCCTAAATTCATGAAGCTTTTATGCCTTAAGCATTGATTGAATTTAGTTTTTTATTCTAGTTTTTTTTTGCCTCTGGGATATCATGAAAATTAATATTAGTTCAACAAATTACTGTTCTGCCAGTTTTTGCTTTTGATATTAAAACAGTGATGAATAACTATTTTTACAGTTCAGTAATAAATCAGTACTCGTAAAAACACTGTTTACATTACATCAGTGGCTTTGATCAAGCTGCAGAATATAGTTTTGTTATATAAAAAAAAAATAATAATAAAAATGCACCTGCAGCTTTGTTACTTCATTTTTTTACTTTTTTTTTTTCATAAATTATTTAAGTTTTCCCAGTAATTGCAGTGGAAAGATTTTACTGAGCTCCTGCACCATTGGAAAAAGGTAAAATATTAATAGATAAAGATTCATTTCAGAATAAATGTTATCTTTAAAACTGAGTAACCCCCAAAATTACTTACAACAATGGTAATCAAATATATGCACACATATTTAAAGAAACTATATAATATTAAATGATTTATACCCACTGTGCAAAGTTACGTCTTGTGGACGTCTTTTTATGTCTTTATGCAGACGTTGAAAAGACATCCACTGAGGAGCCAGAATGAAAGTTTTTATGACGTCTTTTTTTGACGTCTTCTGTACGTCCGATTTAGACGTTCACAGAACCTCCTTACAAGGTTAAAAACTAGTTCAAAAGTGGTCAATGGAAATATTTTCAACATCATTTAAGGTTCATTTAGACATAATTTTTACTGTTTCGGGACCAAATCAACACTCTCAGGATGCATTCGATTTAGACTCTTGTTATTTTAATGTAATTTCCAGACACTGTGTTTGTCCTAAAATCAAGAAAATAAAATAATCTTCATGAAATAATGAAATAACTGATGATTGAGCATGTGGTAAAATCAATTGCAAATCAAAGACATTAAATCTCTGAAGATCTCAGCAGAGGAGGATCAAACATCTCCACAAACATGAGAATCATTAGATTGACTTTATTTCTGTCAGACATCTAGAGAAACTCTTATTGAGAATTAACAGAGGTTTAAATGTTGATATTTGATTCATTTGAAGTCACCATTGTGGTGGACAGTGTTTGGTTTAGTTGGGATCTTGGTCCTCATTCTTCTTGTGTTAGCTTGTCTCTGGCTGTTATAACTGTGTGTTTGTGAAACACTGTTGTTGTAGCAAAGAAAGACGAATTTAAGAGAGCTCAGGTGTTATCAGCTCTTTGTTGTTGATGATAAAGTCATCACATTACAAGTATCTCAGGTCATGAAATAAGTGTTTTTTTTTTTTTTGTGTATATCTCCTAAATCTTTTGACTCTACAGTACAGGCACAAAGAGCAAAATAATTATTTTTAAGTTGGAGAAAATGCATGCGTTTGAAATATTTTGAGCAAAAGCATCATGTACTCACACACAGACATCAAGATTTAGCATATGCATCACAACAATGGTGACAATCAAAACAAACAAAACGGCTTCATCGCACAAACTCATCCTTATTTTCCAGGCCTTTTTGTTTTAATTGTCACCATTGATGTGATGCATATCCACAATCTTGATTTCTTTGTGTGACTACATGATGTACTTTTTAAAAATATGTACATTCCTTTTTTCTACAAGGTGTCTGTCCATGAAAATAAATACATAGTTGCAACAAAAAGTCATAAAAACTTTCATTCTGGCTCCTCAGTGGACATCTTTTCAACGTCTGCAAAGACATAAAAAGACATCCACTGGACGTAACTTTGCACAGTGGGCAGTAGATCTGCTAACTGTGCTTTCTTCTTAGAGCAAACTTCCATGTGTCGAACTTCACCAGTAGAGTGAGCTAAGTTCTGAGATTCAAGTTTTTCTCTTTCCAAAAGTTCTAATGACCGAGCCAACTCCTTAGTGGCATTGTGAGAGTACTGTTGTGTAAACTGCTTTATCTGGATCTTACCAAAATCCCACCATTGTTGTAATGAATGAAAAGAACACTTCATTGTTTTATAGACTTCCCAAAAAGACTTGAATGATTCCTTAAAAAATTATCATTTAGTAGCTTAGTGTTAAAATGCCAATATGCACTTTTGGGTTTAATTGAGCTTAGAATAAATTTACATTGCACCATACTGTGATCCGAAAAACTTACTGGTGTAATATAACACCTACTAAAAATGTTAAGATGAAAATTAAAGATATAAAATCTATCCAATCTGGCCAAAGAAATAACATTATCACGTGTGTGAACCCAAGTTTACTGCCTTTCACTGCCATTCAAAGATCTCAAGATATCACATAATTCATATTTTTTAATAATATGAATAAGACGGTTACAAGAAGATAAATGAGGCTCAATGTGATTCCTATCTAAATTGAGCTCAGTACAATTAAAATCTCAACCTAGAAATAAAAAATCTTCAGTGCAACAATTTTGCAAAGTCGAGCACAATGTGTCTAAAAAAAAACTATCTTTCAACTGGTACAGCAGAAACATACACACAAATAAAGACAAACACATAATTTTCAAAAACTGCTCGAACTTTCAAGAGCCTACCTTTAACAATTTCATCAACTACGTAAGAAACAGGACTAAAATTATTTGCAAATAAAATGGCCACTCCCCCACTGACAGAAGTATTATGGCTTAGCACAGCAGTGACATCAAACTCTCTTAACCAGTCAACAGCATTTTTCACATCGCTGTGGGTTTCTTGTAAAAAAGCAACATCAATATTTTTCTGTTTGATTACTTCGTATATTTTTGTTCTTTTTCTGGAATCTCTAGCACCATTGACTTTCAAAGTGGCTAAATGCACTTCACTCATGACTAATAAGAAAGAAAAAAACAAACCAAAAAGCAAAGAAAAAATAGCATTCCTGCTGTTAACGTTAACCACTGTCATTATTCAGGGCATTGTTAAGATTTCTCACAATTTTCTTTAATCGGTAGACTTCCTTGTTCGTGATAGACCCCTCTGCCATTAAGCCCTTTGCTTTTTTAGAATTCAGAATTCTCAATTACATTCCTTTCATTTGCTGCAAATTTATCTGGACAGTTGCGAACTAAGTGGCCAAAACTGTTGCAAGAAAAACATTTCATCTTTGCAGTGGTGACAAAAACAACATAAACAACATCGTCGATCCGAAAATTGAGTGACATATCCAAATCAGAGTGATCCTTAATAATCATGTACACAAAACGCCTAAAGGAAACAATATGTTTCACATATTGCTTGGGATTTTTTTGATCGGGGAAACTAATTTACCATACCGAGATAAAGCTTGGGTTAAAATATCATCGCTCACAAATGGTGGGACATTTGACAATGTAACTCGCTTAGCCGGTAGAGAAAGGGGAATGACAAGTTCACCGCTGATAATTATTCCTTGCTCAACTATTTCATTAGCCTTATCAATACTATCAAGAAAAACTACCATAGCACTGTTCATTCTCGAGGCGGAAAGCACACTCTCGTGCCCAACCACCTCTCCAATTGCCAAACAACAATCTTCCACGCTCACCGCAGACACCACCTTTACACCGTGTCGCCGCGTAAGTGAGCTCAATGCCTGAATGCGTGGGGCCGACATGCTTCCTCAAAAGAGCGGATAGCACGCGGCCCTACTATAACTATAAACACGCAGTCGGGTATAGATACAGTAGAGAGAGAGGGAAAGAGCACACCACTCCGCCTCTACATGCTCACGCTCGCACCGGAAGTGACAGAGAGAGAGAGAGAGAGAGAGAGAGAGACAGAGAGAGAGAGTGAAATGCTCAAGAACACACACACACACACACATATATATATATATATATATATATATATATATATATATATGTGTGTGTGTGTGTGTGTGTGTGTGTGTGTGTGTATGTATGTATATAAAGCTTACATGGTTTCAATGATATTGACAGTCTTGTGCTGGTAGGCCTGACAATGCAGTGTGTAACTGGTGCGAAACATGTCATAAATATTATTTTTCCCCTGTTAGACAAAGAAAATGGACCAGAATGTGACATAAAACAGACATTTTATTTGTCCATACATTACTAAAATCTAAAAACTAAAAATATATTATATCATTTTATCATTATATGAAGATTTATAAAAGTTTGATGAATGGTGTATAATTAGCCAGATTGAAGTAAAAAGTATTAAATTATACATTATGTTGAAATAGCATGGTTGCTGTCATTAAAGGTTATGTTATACTTCATCTGCAAAAAGATGCTGTAGAGTAATAAACTGGTTCGTTAAAAAGTAGACATATTCAATATATTAAATAACAAAATTGTTTGGCAATAAATCTGTTTACGACATTGTAAAGCATGAACAAGTTTATAACATAAATGATCAAAAGTATCAGGTACCTTGTCCCTGTAGCAGATGGACAGCCTCTTTGGTTTTTCAGCATTATTGAAGCCATCCTTTATTTCCACTTCACACACTCAAGCAAACTTCAGCACCCGTTGATGGCCAAAGCTCTTTGAAATGCCAAGGTAATGACAGTCTCTGTAAAAAGACACTAATACAATGATGATTCAGATTTAAAGAAATCTACTTGCTCTATTTTGGACTGTATAATCTTCCCCATATATATTTGTATTTTTTTAAAAGCTTGAACAATATGACAACAAGCTACAATAATAATGAAGATGAAAACTTTACAAAGTGTTTGTGTAACAAGAATAGTTTTATGCTTTAAATACTCTCTTTTCCCCCCTTTTGTGAAATAACACAAAATATTATTCCAGATTATTCTCATTAACAATGTGGTCAAACATTTTAACAGAAGCTTCTTCATGCTAAAGGTAAACACACAATCATTAATAGAATACATAAATATTTAAAATATAATGATAATAATATATAGTCAAAATGAATATATTTATATTCATGAAAAAATATATAAAAGGGGATTTTTCCTTATAGACTAGGGTTTTTCTTTATATTTTTTTGTAGACTCTACCTAAATCACTCAGAGGTTTAAATGTTGATACTTGATTCATTTGAAGTCACCATTGTGGTGGAAAGTGTTTGGTTTAGTTGGGATCTTGGTCCAGTTGCTGCTGGGTTGGTGTATTTTAAAACGCTGTTTTTGTGGTGAAAAAAGACAGATTTAAATGAGCTCAGGTGTTATCAGATGTTTTTTGTTGAAGTTTTGTTAAAGTTTTTAAAAAAATATTTAAATATAAAAAGTTTTGTTTGATATTTATAACAGGCACCAAGAGCAAAATACTTATTTTGAAGATGGACACAATGAATGCATTTGAAATATTTTGAGTAAAAGAATCAAGTACTCACACACACAGACTTCTAGATTTAGCATATGCATCACAACAACCGTGACAAACAAAAGAGCTCCATAGCACAAACTCATCCTTATTATACAACCTTTGTTGTTCTGATTGTCACCATTGATGTGATGCATATCCAAAATCTTGATGTCTGTTTGTGACGATGTGATCTGTTTTCAAAAAGTACATTATTTTATCTACTAGGTTTCTATCCATAAAAGTGAATCCACAGTTGCAGCAATACATTTTATTTTAACTTGTCACCATTACAAGCAAGATGTGCATGTCTGATCTCAACTCTCATTGCCACAATAACAGTGTCTTACAACACACAAGTTACAGCAGCAAGAGACAAGCTTACACCAACAAAAGCTAGTAACACCTGAGCTCTTCTAAATTGGTCTTTCTTCGCCACAAAAACAGCGTTTTAAAATACACTGTTATAGCAGCAAAAGACAAGCTTACACAAGAAGTAACTGGACCAAGATCCCAACTAAACCAAACACTTTCCACCACAATGGTGACTTCAAATGAATCAAGTATCAACATTTAAACCTCTGTTAATTCTCAATAAGAGCTTCTCTAGATGTCTGACAGAAATAAAGTCACAGAACCTTGAAAGGAGGATCTGTAAACGTCTATATTGGACGTACACAAGACATAAAAACATTTTAAAAAAAGACATCATAAAAATATTCTGGCTCCTCAGTGGACATCTTTTCAACGTCTGCAAAGACATAAAAAGATGTCCACTGGACGTAACTTTGCCCAATGGATTAGGTTGATGTTACTCAAAAAAGCGCTTGCGATAAGTTGCCTTTTTTTTTTAAGTTGACAACTTTTTTTTTTACAGTGCACTATAGGGTTTACTGTATTTTCATAAATATTGTGACATTTTGTCAAAAGGTCAAAGTTTAAATATGCTGTTATTTGTTTTACTTCAGTGTGCAAATAGTGTGCGGTCAAAAATAAGAACATAATTTTCAGTTAAATTTACATGTTGAGTTAACTTAAATATATAAGTACACTTGAAATTAATACCAAGTTAAGTGAACATAATCGTTTAAGTACATTAAATAAGCAACAAGTTTAGTGAACTGAGTGATTTATTTAAGTACAATCTACAAAACCGTCAGGTTAAATAAACTTAAATATGTAAGTTTTGGGAAACTCCATTACTCAATTAAATTGAGGCAACGAGTTTACTCAATCAATTTAGTTCAGTCAACTTATTAGGGTTTTCAGTGTATTGGTCTAACGAGTTAAGCAGTAACGTTAGCTGCCATGTTCTTTCTCTCAAAGGAAAACGATTGGGCCACTTCATCAAATACTATAAGTTGTCGTTTCATATATATATATATATATATATATATATATATATATATATATATATATATATATATATATATATAACATCAATGACAACTAATAACCTCATTGAATTTGCATTCTGATATTTCTGTAAAATATTATTTAAAAAAAATACAGATTTTTTTAAAGTATCAAGTAAAAGCCATTTCTTCAATTTGTTCAGTTTTCTCACCATCTGTTGTGCCTTTAGATCCAGACATCTTCTCTTCTTCCCAGGTATCTGATGATGTTCTTGTGTGCGGCTGGAAATGATGAAGAAGGTAATGAGTAACTCTAGAACTGTGTGGAGGTGTTATGTAGCGAGAGACTCCGCCCACTGCAGCATGATATCTTGGCTTTCAGTGACGAGGGTGTGTCTCGATGACTGGTGAGTTTGATCATCAACTGTACTGTGTTGTCCTGCTGGGGAGAAGCTGTTACTGGAAACCAATGCTTGTTTCAGTTTGCTAAGTGGTTGTCAAGATGCACCTCACTATCTGTCTGCTGACATTGTTTTTGTTATGGTTGTGTTGACGACATAATTAATTTATTAGTCTGTTAAAGGCTGATGATTTTGAAAACAAAATATAAACACAGAGATCATACAAAAATCAGAGATAATATTGTGAAATATAACACTACAGAATGTAACATAATATAAGGCTATGCCACTAATAATCTGAAGTAGAAAACTCCACTGTGTCTTTGTAGTGAACATGATTATGCAGTAATTTCAGTCTCATTGCAATCTTTTTTTTATTTTTAAGAGGTGTAATTTAAACTATATATATATATATATATATATATATATATATATATATATATATATATATATATACCCAGTCGTGGCCAAAAGTTTTGAGAATTACATAAATATTGGAAATTGGAAAAGTTGCTGCTTAAGTTTTTATAATAGCAATTTGCATATACTCCAAAATGTTATGAAGAGTGATCAGATGAATTGCATAGTCCTTCTTTGCCATGAAAATTAACTTAATTCCAAAAAACAACCTTTCCACTGCATTTCATTGCTGTCATTAAAGGACCTGCTGAGATCATTTCACTAATCGTCTTGTTAACTCAGGTGAGAATGTTGACGAGCACAAGGCTGGAGATCATTATGTCAGGCTGATTGGGTTAGAATGGCAGACTTGACATGTTAAAAGGAGGGTGATGCTTGAAATCATTGTTCTTCCATTGTTAACCATGGTGACCTGCAAAGAAACGCGTGCAGCCATCATTGCATTGCATAAAAATGGCTTCACGGGCAAGGATATTGTGGCTACTAAGATTGCACCTAAATCAACAATTTATAGGATCATCAAGAACTTCAAGTAAAGAGGTTCAATTATTGTAAAGAAGGCTTCAGGGTGTCCAAGAAAGTCCAGCAATCACCAGGATCATCTCCTAAAGAGGATTCAGCTGCGGGATCGCAGTGCCACCAGTGCAGAGCTTGCTCAGGAATGGCAGCAGGCAGGTGTGAGCGCATCTGCACGCACAGTGAGGCCAAGACTTCTGGAAGATGGCCTGGTGTCAAGAAGGGCAGCAAAGAAGCCACTTCTCTCCAAAAAAAAACATCAGGGACAGATTGATCTTCTGCAGAAAGTATAGTGAATGGACTGTTGAGGACTGGGGCAAAGTCATATTCTCCGATGAAGCCCCTTTCCGATTGTTTGGGGCATCTGGAAAAAGGCTTGTCCGGAGAATAAAAGGTGAGCGCTACCATCAGTCCTGTTTCATGCCAACAGTAAAGCATCCTGACACCATTCATGTGTGGGGTTGCTTCTCATCCAAGGGAGTGGGCTCACACACAATTCTGCCCAAAAACACAGCCATGAATAAAGAATGGTACCAAAATACCCTCCAACAGCAACTTCTTCCAACAATCCAACTAGAGTTTGGTGAAGATCAATGCATTTTCCAGCACGATGGAGCACCGTGCCATAAGGCAAAAGTGATAACTAAGTGGCTCGGGGACCAGAATGGTGAAATTTTGGGTCCATGGCCTGGAAACTCCCCAGATCTTAATCCCATTGAGAACTTGTGGTCAATCCTCAAGAGGCGGGTGGACAAACAAAAACCCACTAATTCTGACAAACTCCAAGAAGTGATTATGAAAGAATGGGTTGCTATCAGTCAGGATTTGGCCCAGAAGTTGATTGAGAGCATGCCCAGTCGAATTACAGAGGTCCTGAAAAAGAAGGGCCAACACTGCAAATACTGACTCTTTGCATAAATGTCATGTAATTGTCGATAAAAGCCTTTGAAACGTATGAAGTGCTTGTAATTATATTTCAGTACATCACAGAAACAACTGAAACAAAGATCTAAAAGCAGTTTAGCAGCAAACTTTTTGAAAACTAATATTTATGTAATTCTCAAAACTTTTGGCCACGACT
This sequence comes from Carassius carassius, assembly GCF_963082965.1. Taxonomy (NCBI): domain Eukaryota; kingdom Metazoa; phylum Chordata; class Actinopteri; order Cypriniformes; family Cyprinidae; genus Carassius; species Carassius carassius. The sequence goes on from NC_081760.1 coordinate 39,614,192, forward strand.
GTATATTTATTGAAGGACATATGAATTTGTTTGTCATTACATTTGAAAGATGTTATTATTACATTACTAATAAATTAAGGTGTTCAAAAAATTATCCCATTATGTTTCTGTGAAGTAATGAAATTAGCACTTTGTTTATCCTATATGTTAGTAAAAACTGTAAAACGAAACCTTCTGAAAAAACATTTCTTGAAGAAGTCAACAATGTGTGAATATCAATAAAAGACAGACAATAAAAACGTTGGACTTATAACATTCTTATAAGAATTTGTTTATGAGTTAACTGGGTAAACAGTAATATACCAAACAAAACAATACATTAATATTTTATTGTGTTTAATAAAGTAGTCAACTTCAATATAACTGTATATTCTCAGTGTTCAGAGTGGACACTCTGGCTGTGTTTCAAATCCCACCCTACACCCTCATTCACTATTCCCTACATGAGAATAATAAAGCCCACCTGACAGAGAGAATCCAGAAACTGATGAACACCTGCTGATATCAAGCAGAATCACTGAAGAAAAGAGAAACAAAAGAACTATGACTGCAAATAAAAGACATTCAATCTCTCAAGATCTCAGCAGCATTACTTGCTTCACTTATTATTAGTAAGTTTAACTTTATTTCTGTCGTATGTCTAAAGAAGTTATCAATGGGAATCATCAGAGTTTTAAATGTTGACATTTTTTAATTAACAATAACCGATTCATTTGAAGTATCATTTGATTATCTGTTTGATTATTGATTATTCGTTTGTGTTTTTTTGTTTGTCAAGAAAAGCCAATTGACAATATAGGCATGTGATGTTGGTTATGTGTTGACAGCAGCAAAATCAACATCGAATGACAAAACTGACAACAGGAACAATCATTGTGTGTTTGTTGTTGTGGGGAACCAGAAGAGGGAAGCACGCTATGGATAAACACATGTGGAAATGAGTGTAGAGGCTTTCAAGTTTATATAAAAGAAAGTCAAGTTAGATGCAGAAGTCATATGCCTTTATTGAATAGGAATGACACCTAATACAAGAACCAGCCTTAATCCATGCAGAAAATACATTATATGAAGTGTAGTTAAGTTTATGATAGTGGTGTGTTTATACAGCACGTAAGCCATCAATGTAGTAATCAGTATTTATGAAAGATTCTAAAAACACATTGCACACATGATACTTTGATCTATGTCAACATTTAGATACACAAAAATATCAACATATGTAACAATCAACATATGAATCTCAATAATGGTGACCTTAAATGCTCCATGTCACAATGCATGCTGGGTAGCAGGACAAGACAAAAATCTCATCCCAACCAACGAAAAATACTGTTCACCATAATGGTAACCAAATACTTTCAATAAAAGACAAATCAACATCTAAATCTCTGTTATTTGTCACTAAGAGCTTCTGTGGATGTCTGAAGTTCTGTTATTGCCAGTGGACCATTGTTTGCTAATGAGGCTTTTGGGAAACACACCATGGTAACACTGTTAGTGCAGTTGTTTAATGCTCTGCTGAGATCTTGAGAGATGTCTTTTATTTCAGTTGTATTTCTGGTTTATTCTCTTTCTTTCAGTGATTGTACTTGATAAATGCAGGTGTTCACTAATGCTTAATTAATAATTAATCCCTTAATTGTCTCATAAATGGCAAAATTGCTTCAGTGTTGCTTTTACTCCCTGTAGTGTGGTTTTCATGTGGAGTTAAAATTGTAAAAAAAGACACTTATTTGAACAGTAACAAACTGTAAATTAAGTTTAGCTACATCAAGCAAACTGTAGAAAAACAATGATGTAAGGGCAAAGCTGCTGCCAGTTTACTGTAACATTACTGTGAAAACACACAAGTGGATCAAAAAAAATTCATCAAAGTTGTCTTAAGACAAGAACACATTTTGTTTTTGGTTTTAGGACAGCTTTGATGAAAGGTTTTAACCCACTTCAAATGTTGACTAGTGTAAATGAACTCAGTTAAGAGAGGGATGCTTGACTGATTGCACAAACACTGTTGGAAGAGAGCTGAGCTGAACCTGTTGTAGAGGGCTGAATTACAGCAGAGGGGAGCAATGCACCTTTACACTGCTCTATCCAGCTTGTTTTTAACAGAAGAGCACTGTGGCTGTTTGTAATGGATGGGTGATTCCACTTATTTTGCTTTTGATACGATATCAATACTTCCAAAGGCCAGTATAGTAGATACAGATACCGATATCCCTTAACTTAACTTTTAAATTATTACATTTATTAAATTATTAATTGATGAAGTGTCAAATGGGTCATGGTATCAGTTTTAGCCTTTATTTAAAAGGCGTAAATCATTCAATATGCCTCAACTACAGCTTATTATGTTATATTTGAGTTAACACATGCTTAAAATAAGTTTACTGTAGAGGTAAGCATGGGAATCTACAAATACTGCAATCACTAGGTGCGTTTACATGGACACTTATTGCTTCCATGGGATTGAATTCATTCTGATTGATGAATCCGAACATAGTGTCTACAAAAACGCTGAATAAAGTGATCGGGGTGATGTGCGCGTTTACATGTCACAAGCTTCTGATCAGATTTACTCTTTTGACATGCACACACTGCATGAACATACAGAGTTTCCCGCTGCTGTTGCATACTGTTTTAAAAAGCACACGTGATATGTATCTACTTCGGGTCCTAGTTAGGCGACGACCAGCACATGAACTGTTGTGCTGCTTAACGTTACTTAAAAAAGTGTAAAAGCGCCCCTTCCCGCACCCAAAACTAGTCATCTGTTGATGAGAGTCTTAAACGAGGACTGGTGGGACGTGGCTGTGTTCAACTTCACATACGCTGAGTGAAAGGGAGATTTATAATGACAGGTCACTTATTTATGGACACTTTAGTCACCAGGAAGAACAGCTCGTTCTGCTTGTCATACATCATTACGCTATTTCTACATCACTGCGTATGCGCAGTACTTTCACGTTTCGGTTTTCAAGTGTTTACATGTCCACTCGCTCGGATTACAAAAGGGATAAACCACCCCTTACAATCCAATCAAAATGTTAGTCGGATCTGGTCAATTCAATCCATTTGACGTGTTTACATGTGAGTTTTTTATTCTGATTGTGCTTCTAGTCCTATTACGATCGGATTAGTAGTGTCCATGTAAACGCAGCTACTGTAAAGTACAACCATAGTTCATTTTCATAAGGGACTGCCAGTTGCACCCATAAAATACAACCTTTTTATTCTGACAATTTATGATTTATAATAAACATCAGTTCCAGAATAGAGCATGATCAATAAGAGCTTTAGAGTTCACTTTAAATAAATTGCAAAAGAATAGACTACAATTTCAGTTTGTTTGTTGTGAAATAACTTTTTTCTGTCCTCTGATAATAATTATTCAGTGCTGTGTTACCCAAAAGCATCAATGGTTTATGACACTGAGGAAGAGCAGCCCTGTTTGAACGCAGAGTCAGCAGTGAATGAACGCTCTCTGTGATTGATTAGTTCTGTCTTGCAGCATTCCTGTGTGATCTGATGAGCAGGAAAATAGTTATTTATCCAGTTCAGTGCATATTGAATGCTTTAAATGTCTTATTAAATTGAACAACAAAAACAACAAAAGAACCTTAGTATTGATACTTTCAATACTCACATCAGAATCGATACGTCCATCCCTTAGGACTTACAGTATCAGTCGATTCCAGTTATTTTACCAGCACAAAAACAGCCATTCTGCTGCTTTATGTTACAAACTGATGTTTCTTGGTGAACTTAAAACTCATAATATCACCATGAACAAGGGAGAAAAAATTATAATTGCAAGTTATAAGTGCTTTTCAAGCACTGCTATGTGAAGCTTTAGAAACTTTGCAAATAATTATTTTTAAAAAATAAAATAAAAACTGTTTCAGAGCACATTTATAAAAGTCATGAGATTTCAGCAAACGAGGCTTTGTATGGAAGGCTGACGGTGCCAAAACGCTTTAAAAAGAACATGTGAAACTTGACAGAGTCAGCACACACTGTTAGTCTGTTATTGCAGCAATATTGAACGTGTTTCTTTTGAATGTGTAGACACGTGTTTGAATATGTAATATTTTTAAAGCAGGTTTATCTCTAGATTTACCCATATATTAATTCCTTTTAGCCCATATATTGCTTTACTGATATCTACTGTGTGAGGGTAAATTATGTTACAATTTAAATGAAGACTTTTCTGTCACAGTCTTCAGCTGGTGTGCCCCGGAGAGCGACCAGATGACACTGTCTTTTTGTGAGTGTTGTGTTTTATTTGGTGCCATGTGCTCTCTCCTGTCTATTTTCTTGTTACATCATTATTGTTTTAGTACTGTGCTGATCTGTTGTTTTCCATTGTGGTGTTATGTCTGTTTATAGTACAGTTTCTAGTCTGCCTGTTTGTCCCCCTCTGGGTTGTTTTTGTTAGTTTCATTTTCGTATTAAAAGGACCATTCTGCCTGCATTTGAGTCTTCGCCTCTTTCGCACCGTGGTAGAACAGATCAACCAACTTGAAGACTCACCAGCAATGGGAATTTTTTTATACCCGGCTGCCAGACAACATAGGATCCAGACCCTGGCCAATGGGCCACATCCCTGCCCACAAGACAATCGCCCCTTTGGGCTGTATGCAGAAGATCTCTTCTATACAGCCCAGGGGCTAGGGCTTGAGGAAAACACCCTCATCCACCTGTTTCTAGCAGGCCTGGATGAGCCTGTCAACAGGGAGGAGCTGGGGGAGTTGGATATGTGATCCTACTGGGAGATGGTTGACCACATCATCGATTTGAAGGAAGTGGAACTGCTGGATGGTGCCCCCTCCCAGAACCTCCTCAGGTCGTGCCGGCTACTTCCAGGTTCTTGTGGTCATTCTCTGGGCACCTCGGGCTTAGACGCAGCGTGAAGGATCCTCCCCTGATGTCGGTGAGGGAGGCAATGGCTGCTCAAAATCCACCCATGGCAGAGGGATCTGCTCACAGTTCCCCCAAGGCGGCGCCGTCCGCTCTCGGTTCCCCTGGGGCGAACCTTTCTACCTCTTTCTCCAGGCCCAGGCCCTCCATCCATTTCCCTGATCCACCTCCGTTCCGCCTCCCTCCATGATTCCTACTTTGGAGTGTCTGGAATCCACTCCTTAAGGGAGGGGTTCTGTCACAGTCTTCAGCTGGTGTGCCCGGGAGCGCCACCAGATGACACTGTCCTTTTGTGAGTGTTGTGTTTTATTTGGTGCCATGTGCTCTCTCCTGTCTATTTTCTGACCCCACCCATCTTGTTACATCATTATTGTTTTAGTTGCCACACCTGTGTCTCCCTCGTTAGGTTCCCTATTTATTCTCCTGGTGTCTGTATCCTACGCTGATCTGTTGTTTTCCATCGTGGTGTTATGTCTGTTTATAGTACAGTTTCTAGTCTGCCTGTTTGTCCCCCTGGGGTTGTATTTGTTAGTTTCATTTTCGTATTAAAAGGACCATTCTGCCTGCATTTGAGTCTTCGCTCCTTTCGCACCGTGACAATTTTCTACCTCAGAAAAAAAAAAGGAAAAGACAAATCTTGATATTAGACTGACACCACAACCTCCCAATGCATTATCCCTCATGAGCAAATATAATGTCTGATGTTTGCACACATGCATGCCATTGTACAGTTACAACTAGGGTTGAGCTGATAGACAATGGCTGACAGACATCTTGATGTTAAGCTGTCAACATGACCCCCCCCCCCCCATTACAACATACTTCATGAAAAAACACGATGTCTTCCGTAGCTTAATTTTGTCATCACAGTTTCAAAACGTTTTAGTGAACCCATGAACTTTCTTTGGGTTTTACCTGATCTTGAGTCAGGTTTCTAAATTTGTAGGCTTTCTTAACTGACATACTGTATTTGTATGATAAAAAGGCCGAGTTGTACTAGACTTTTATTAGCCTGACTAAGCCTGACCGTCATAAAACAAACAAAACAAGCCCTGCTAATTAATACAGAAAATTTGTCAAAGCAATTGATTCAGTTGAAAGGTTTATAAAGCTGTTTCCCCCCATCACTATTGAGAGGTGGTGATGATTTTGATCTCCACTGGTCATGAAAGCAGAAGTGAAAGGACGCGGGATCCATAAATAAACTGTAATATATCAGATGCAAATGACAAACAGCAGAAGAAATTAGGTAACACTTTAGAATACTGTTTCTTACTTACTATATAACTAATAAGGAATTATTGAAGAACTAACAGGTGATTATTCATTAATACTTAACTCACTACTGTTAACTACTTAGAAAGATGTGTTAACTAATCAGTATGTAATATAATTTTATGATTGTGTTAAGTAACAGTTAGCTAATCAGTAACTAATATATTCTGTGATACCTCCTGAAGAACTACTATTAATTATCTACTATTTAGGGTTCAAGAAAAATAACTATGAAATAACTACTACTGAACAGTTATACGCAAAAAAAACACACTATAATAATCAGGCTGTGTCCCACAAATCAAGTACATGAGTAAAAGTACAGATACCCCAATAACATATTACTCCAGTAAAATTATAAGTAGGCCTATTCATTTTCAAAACTACTTTAGTAAAGGGACAAGTACAAAGTACTACTACAGTAGCAACTTTCTTACAGCCCACTTATTAGCCTATAATGGAAGTTAAATATGGATTTTGCTTGCTTCTAAATGTTTAACTTTTGATTATGAAATGTTTGTTAAATTAGTTAAAATGTGGGCAGTATACATGTTAAAATGGAATAAAATATGCTGTATTAAGAAATGTTCTTATCTGAAACAAACAGATGAGAGTATTTTACAAAATTTATGATTACTTTTATAGGTTTTTTTTAGTCAACATGATGTAGTTTATTATTATTTACTAATAGGTTCACTTTATAATTCTGTAAATCCTGCAGGGTTATCTGATAATTAATTATTAATTACTAATGGGTTCTCGACATTTTCACTTTAGAAGAGGCCTAATGTTTTAGGTTCAAAATAAGTCCTGCATAATTATTTGATAATTCTTTATTAATTACAAATTGGATACCTGTATTTTCACTTTTCCTCAGGCTTTGCCTTACATACAGAAATTTAATTAATAATAATTAATACAGTACTGTAACACATACAGTACTATATATAAAATATAAAAACTAAGGTAAGTTATGGCAAGGCACTGGAGTCATGGTGGGTTTCCTATTGGAAGGTGATTTCTTACAAAACACACTCACAAAACAATTTACTACACAGGCAAAACCTATATAAAATGTATTGCATTTATTAATATTGCATTTTCATACTACTACTACTAATAACATTTATATGAAAGGGTCACAATTCAATGCAATTGTGTAAAACTGTTCATTAGTAGTTACTTCATAGTTATTTTTCTTGAACCCTAACTAGTAGATAATTAATAGTAGTTCTTCAGGAGGTATCACAGAATATATTAGTTACTGATTAGCTAACTGTTACTTAACACAATCATAAAATTATATTACATACTGATTAGTTAACACATATTTCTAAGTAGTTAACAGTAGTGAGTTAAGTATTAATGAATAATCACCTGTTAGTTATTCAATAATTCCTTATTAGTTATATAGTAAGTAAGAAACAGTATTCTACACTGTAAACCCTAATGTTGTCTTGACTTAAAAAATCAAGTAATGTTGACTAAACATTACTTAAAATTTTGCGTTTTGGCCCTGTCATTTAAAAATATGAGTTAATTTAACTAATTTACCTTCAAAATGCATAAACTTAAGATTTTAAGTGTTGTGAGCTCAAATCATGAGTAATCCTTTGGAAAAACTCCACGTCACTCTGTTCTTCCTTTAATGTGATTGGCCATGGGAGGAATTCTGCCTAGCAACAAGAGAACAAAAGCACTGATTGGTGGATTACAAAATTCGTCCTTTTGGTCTGTTTGGTTTGCTGAACTACATTTCAAGATGACTTTTTTTTTTAGTGTATTATGTTAGGTGAGTAAACTTCTGTAGATATAAAGTTGTCTTGCATGATTTCTACTAGTGAAATATGTTATCCTTGTGGTACGTGATTTTGATATGGTAAAATACTACAATAACGACAACTTCGTATTAGATGAAGTGGCCCAATCGTTTTCCTTTGAGAGAAAGAACATGGCAGCTAACGTTACTGCTTAACTCGTTAGACCAATACACTGAAAACCCTAATAAGTTGACTGAACTAAATTGATTGAGTAAACTCGTTGCCCCAATTTAATTGAGTAATGGAGTTTCCCAAAACTTACATATTTAAGTTTATTTAACTTGACACTTTTGTAGAAAACCCTAATAAGTTGACTGAACTAAATTGATTGAGTAAACTCGTTGCCTCAATTTAATTGAGTAATGGAGTTTCCCAAAACTTACATATTTAAGTTTATTTAACTTGACGGTTTTGTAGCTTGTACTTAAATCACTCAGTTCACTAAACTTGGTGCTTATTTAATGTACTTAAACGATTGTGTTCACTTAACTTGGTATTAATTTCAAGTGTAGTTATATATTTAAGTTAACTCAACATGTAAATTTAACTAAAAATTATGTTCTTAATTTTGATCGCACACTATTTGCACACTGAAGTAAAACAAATAACAGCATATTTAAACTTTGACCTTTTGACAAAATGTCACAATATTTATGAAAATACAGTAAACCCTATACTGCACTGTAAAAAAAAAGTTGTGTCAACTTAAAAAAATAAGGCAACTTATCGCAAGCGCTTTTTTGAGTAAACTTAACAAAAAATTACTATGTTTGCGTATTTTAACATCAACCTAATCCATTGGGCAAAGTTACGTCTAGTGGACATCTTTTTATGTCTTTGCAGACCTTGAAAAGATGTCCACTGAGGAGGCAGAATGTTTTATGATGTCTTTTTTAAAATGTTTTTTTATGTCTTCTGTACGTCCGATATAGACGTTCACAGATCCTCCTTACAAGGTTTTGTGACTTTATTTCTGTCAGACATCTAGAGAAGCTCTTATTGAGAATTAACAGAGGTTTAAATGTTGATACATTATACATTTGAAGTCACCATTGTGGTGGAAAGTGTTTGGTTTAGTTGGGATCTTGGTCCAGTTACTTCTTGTGTAAGCTTGTCTTTTGCTGCTGTAACAGTGTATTTTAAAACACTGTTTTTTTTGTGGTGAAGAAAGACAAACTTAAATGAGCTCAGGTGTCATCAGCTCTTTGCTGATGTTGGCTTGTCTCTTGCTGCTGTAATTTGCGTGTTGTAAAACACTGTTATTGTAGCAATGAGAGTTGAGATCAGACATGCACATCTTGCTTGTAATGGTGACAAGTTAAAATAAAATGTATTGCTGCAACTGTGGATTCACTATTATGGATAGAAACCTAGTAGATAAAATAAAGTACTTATTTTTTGAAAACAAATCACGTTGTCACAAACAGACATCAAGATTTTGGATATGCATCACATCAATGGTGACAATCAGAACAAAAAAGGCTGGATAATAAGGATGAGTTTGTGCTATGGAGCTCTTTTGTTTGTCACCGTTGTTGTGATGCATATGCTAAATCTAGAATTCTGTGAGTGTGAGTACTTGATTCTTTTACTCAAAATATTTCAAATGCATTCATTTTGTCCATCTTCAAAATAAGTATTTTGCTCTTGGTGCCCGTTATAAATATCAAACAAAAATTATTTTATGATCTCAAATACGTATTATGTGATGACTTTCTCATCAACAAAAAAACAACTGATAACACCTGAGCTCATTTAAATCTGTCTTTTTTCACCACAAAAACAGCGTTTTAAAATACACCAACTCAGCAGCAACTGGACCAAGATCCCAACTAAACCAAACACTTTCCACCACAATGGTGACTTCAAATGAATCAAGTATCAACATTTAAACCTCTGAGTGATTTAGGTAGAGTCTACAAAACAGTCAAGTTAAATAAACTTAAATATGTAAGTTTTGGGAGACTCCATTACTCAATTAAATTGAGGCAACAAGTTTACTCAATCAATTTAGTTCAGTCAACTTATTAGGGTTTTCAGTGTATATTACATTTTGATTCTCACTATATTATCTTAATTCTTGTCTGTCAGGAGTTTGATGTCGAATGTAAAGAATTGCCTATACTGCGCTTTCCATTTTGTGAGATTTATGTTGTCAAGAAAGTGTGATGTTCTTGTGAAGACTGAGATCTTTCCTCTGCTGGGTTTTAAATGCTTTCCCTCTGCAAACTGCCACACATGTGAGGGCTGTTTCTACAGAAACAAAACCTGACAACTCTAACTTATCTTACACTATCACACAGGAGAGGTTTTTAAGTTCCATTGTTAGTCCAAAACAAATATAGATAAAACTAATAAAGAGTAAATCAAGCAAAATAATGCATCACAAAGCTTTACAAAATGCAGATAATAAAGTTTGTGTTAATTAAGGCAAAGAGAATCTGTTCATCTTAATCCTTTTTTGTACACATGTGAAAGGATATTTAGGCAGCTTTTCTATAACTAAAAAATAAGTTTCCTTTGGTCTGTAACACCTATTTCTTATAAATGTCTGTCCTAATAGGCTATGTGTCATTGTCCTTGAGTCACTTCGGTCACTACAGAAGATGTGTACATGACTCAAGGCATCATTAGTATTTTTTTCATGACTGCTTTATAAGTTGTTGTTTTCAATTAATTAGTTTCATTTTCAGTATAATAAAATATGGTAATTTAACTTAGAAGACACTGAACACTCTTATTGGTGTCTTGCGCTCTTACCATCATCGTTCAGCACAACAAATATTTACTTTATTTCAATACCCAAACATGTGCATGTATGTAATCTAACCTCTGTTAAACAAGAGCTCTACAGTAAAACACTTCAGTTCCAGCTCAAAGGCGGATGAACCCACAATCATCTTAACTAATTAAACCCACTCTCAAACTGACACTAATCTCGGTCTAAATACAATATATTGAGGTCACACGACCAGATGAAAACTGGTATCATGATACCCTGTTGAAAGACTCTTTCATGTGTGTAATAAAGGATTAATGACTGTCTGTTTAATTGAAACAGATTAGTGATTAATTAATCACAAGACACATCTATAAAGCAAAGGAACTAATACTCTAAATATAGCAAACATTTATTAGACAAGAAATAAATCATTACTCCATCATTGTTGTTGATGCAATACAGTTTATTTTCGTCAGTTTCTGAGAATAACAAACTGAAAAGCATTACATTTTATCCCCTGAATAACTCATGTTTTCCCAGAAATATGTAAATGAACTCCTACATCCTAAAAGGTAAAATATCTAATGTAGAAAGACTCATTAAATGTCAAATTAAATCTCTAAAAATTATTAACTCGAACCCCAAAATATATCCTACTGTAACCAGATCACTGACCTACACACACACATCTGAAGAAATTACAAGAAAATAAAAGATTCATCAGTTACCTATATTTATCCATCACCAAACAAACCTGTAATAGTATTATATAACCCTTCACCATCTTCTACTGTCAACTAGTGAAGATTTACCCAGCATCAGCACCACATTGTGAATAATAATAATAACAAGCATAGAGAGCTGCTCAAACAAGAACATAAATCAGCAATTAGGCTCAAATATCGGTTTACTGTATTTGTGAAGAACTAAAATCAAGATAAAATCGCCCTCCACTTTAGTTTAGTAGCTCTGTTTCTTCAGACTGATTTACTTTTATGATTTTACTTTCTCATCACTGATTTTTCATTGCACTGCTCTTTGTCAGCAGCATCTGCCACAACATTTATTCACAAAATAATCTCATATGGTCACCTGTGGCTTCAATAACTGTCAATCAGTTGTAATAATTTAATCCTGGTGTTCTTTATTTTCTAGTCACTTTGGATAAAAGCATCTGCTAAATCAAATTAATTGCATGACATGCTAAGTAATTAATCAAGTTATTCTCAATTCAGTGTATATATTACCATTGGCAGAGAAAACCATTAAAATAAAAAGTAAAAGATACTACATGATTATGACAGCAGTGTAAATCATTGATTAGACTATTTTTGGTTAGAAATTATAATTAAACATTAAATGAATGCTTTAAACTCACAGCCCTAGTTTGCAGATGAATGAAGGCAACAGATGTGGACTTTATTCTGTCACACGTTTAACAGACAGAGCAGGAGCAGTGCTGTCACTGCCACCCCAAGCCTCATGGTTTCGATACTCCGCCTCCTGCAGTCGGTAACTGGGTTCCCTGTAGTGAGGACCCTCATAGAGATCCCACACACCACTGAGCACCTTACAGGAGCGGACCTCTGTTATATCACAGCTGTCCAATGATGGACAGTCTCCTGTGATCAAGCTCCTATTGCCTCTAAACTCTTCCTGATCGAAGACCAGAATCATACACACCTAGAAGGAAAGAGAACATTGCTTTATATGAGACACGAAAATAGAGCCTTAGTGTATGAACAGTTGGTTTATGAACAGTGTCACTGTAAAGTGCTTTCTGTGTGAATGACAAACAAGCCATAAACTCTCACCCCGTCCTCACGGAGACGCCACCATCTGAAGCACTCCTTAGCATCCCTCTCCTCCTCGTCTGATTTTTTTGTGTAGTAAACCCGACCAACATATTCAGTAGACTCCTTTGGCAGCAGACTGGATATCTGCAATACAAGTAAAAAACAAACATGGTCATCAATAATTATAGATCTAGGAAACTTGCTTTGACTTGCCCAGATCAGTGAATAACATTTTGTCCCAGTAACAAGATAAAATACCAGTAAATGTACAATATGTGTACTTTTTTCCCTAAGTGTAATGTTAAATTACTAGAGCAGCAAAGTGCTACAAGAACCTCATATTCCTTAATGTTGATTCCTTCAGTGGGGTTTCTCTTCCTGTAGAAATAGACTTTTTTGATGAGGTCCAGACTTTTTTCAGCCTTGTTTTTAGTCTTCTTGTCACTATAGTCCAGTTGAATAGTCTGTGTCAAAGATTCACAATATTACAGTGACTTAAACGTTTTGAGACAATAACACAAATGTCGAAGTGTGAAATTAGATTTGAACATAACATACATCAATGATGAAATCCTTCTTATCCAAGAAAACAGTTGGGATAAGTTTGTTCCACTCGTCCACTGCTTTATTCCACTCTTCCTGTACAAATGGTGATTGAAGACAAACACATGAGACCAGTTTGCCCACAAGAGCACCTGAAAATTAACTTGCTTGTTTAGCCATTATATATGTATTTCTTATATTTTTATAAACTACACATTTATGCAAATTTTAACTTGTATGTTCCTCTCTGAACAACTTCAATTACAGATTTGTTAAAACAAATTTTAACAATTGTGACCATAGTTAGCTAACAATGCTTTTGGGAGATGAACCCCTGCACAGTAAAATCCTGAGTGTTAAATTAACAGTGATTATATTTGGTCTCACTCTACTAGACTGTTAAAGCAACTAAAGCAGAGTTTAAGTTAATGAGGTAATGAAGTGATTAACTAAGTGCTGATTGAGAATTAGTGATGAACAGCTGCTGTTAACAAACAGAATCACTGAAGAAAAGAGAAACACAAGAACTACTACAACTGACTTCAGACACAGTCTTAGATGAAATCAACTGAAATAAAATACATGAAATCTCTCAAGATCTGATTAAACAACCCCACAAACAGCATCACCAGCTCCACTTATTAATAACCAGACTGACTTTATTTCTGTCAGACGTCTACAGAAGATCTTATTGAGTTAATTAGTATAGTTAACCACTTAATTGGTTTCCTTGTTTGTTCCTTTTGTATCGCTCTCAATTTCTGTTATTCATGGCCTGTTCTCATTTGTTCTCATGGTCTGTTGCTTAATTTGTTCTTTTTTTAATAATCATCATTATGAATTATCTGCTGTCTTCTTATAAAACTGCTGCAGTTTGAACCTGACACATTCTTCCTCAGCTGAAACTGACCGTGACAACCGGGACAGTGTATTATTGGTAAACTGAAATTCATTTATGTCATTTTAATAGAGTAATAATGGGACAAACTGTGTTTGCCCATTTTTAAAAAAAGACAGTTTTAATTGTAAAGTTTAGTTAAGAAGGTGTGTTAAGAGTGTACATTACATATACATTGATGCCATTGCTTTGCAACAGGTCCAAGATTAGTACATTAATTGTAAATGTTGTCTTTTACCTGTAAGCTCTGTTTGTCGTTGTGTTTAGTTTGTGTTATTCTCGTCTCTCCCACACACTTGGGCAGGCGTCTCTTCACAACATCCTCGAGCTTCATCCGGGCATCTTTCAGCTTGTCATCAGTGGAGTATAAGATCTCCTCAAAGATGTGATCTGATAGAAGGAAAAACAATATATAAATACAAATATAAGTCTCTGGTCAAATGAAAGAAGAACCGTTTTAATTCTCCACAATCCTGCACATGTTTTTAACTGACCGGTCAGTTTGATGAACTCCTTCATTGCTTTTGACGTTTGGTCCTCACCACCTGTAACCCTGTTTAGAATATTTAAGATCTTCTTGTCAATATCTTCCTTGGATACAGTAACTGGTGAGAGCTGTGTGATCTGGTCTTTCGCTGCTTTGAGGGCTTCTGAGATCCTAATGAACAAATCAAAAAAGTATGAACCAATAAACAACTTAAGCAACACTGAACAAGAAGAGCACAAATATATTTTTAAACTGAAGTTCAGTCAATGTTAACACACATCTCTTCGATGATGTTGACGATCTTGTGCTGGTAGGCCTGCTGATACAGAGTGTATCTGGTGTGAAACATGTCATAAATATTATCAGCCACCTGCGAGAGACAGAGAGAGTGATGAATTAGAGCACAGACTGACTACAGTACGTGATTTCACTGATCTAACAACAAAACACTGAGCACTAGTGATCGGATCACCTAACATTCACCTTCATATTAGATGGAAGCAGAGACGTAACCAGGACAATTTTACTCATGTAATACTGAATGACACATTGGCTGATAAGATGAACTGGACCTTTGATTTATTTTATTTTCATCTTAGCCTCATCTAATAGTGTACATTAACTTTACATCATGGAGTTGTCTTAAATTATAAATATTGAAATGTAAATGTTTACAATTGAATTCATAAACATATTTCTCAAATCTGAACATTGATTTCATGTTCATCTTAATAAACTGAATTAAGTTATGTATAGTAATGGAGGAAGCTATCTCATAAGTTTCTGTTTTAACTCAGTTGACTGAAGCATTGTTTCTACAATCATTTCTTACAGGCTGAACAATGATTGATCATTCACACATTATTTTACAAACTGCACACACTATATATAAAGACAACTTCATAGGTAATAAATGATCTTATGAGAAGTCATAAATACAGTAAGTTATCATGTGTACCTTGTCTCTGAAGCAGATGTGTTTTCTCCCCTCCACCTCACACACACAAGCAGATTTCAGCAGACGCTGATGGTCAAAGCTGTTTGGGATGCCGAGGTGATGACAGTCTCTGACAGAGATACAGTATATCGAGATATGATTTTGGTTGATGTTGTGCTGACTGCTCTGACTTTATACAGACACACAACAGTGTTTTTTTCTTGGTTTTTACTTCTGTGTTGCGTGCTTTCTGCAGCCACGTGACCATCATAAACCAAAATATTAATATTTATGAACATATAAGGTTATATTATATCAAAGCTTCTTAAGGATATCTAAAGTGATGTCTATGTAAGTAGTTTACAATTAAATTATCGATGTTAAGATTAACAACCATTATTATAAGTATAAATGAGCAGTCCTTTAAAGGTTTATTTTTTTACCTTGCAAAATAGTCCCATTTGCGCACATCAATGCCATTCCTTTGATTTACCACGATCTCATACAGGAAAGACTTGTCCTCCGTCCTGCCCCTCGCTGGCCACTGAAGAATCAAAATAACTTCAATACTCAACAGAAACACTGTATGACTTGAGCATTGGAAGGACAGTTCAAGGTTTAGTACCACTTTAGCTGAAGTATCAACTCCTTTTATCAACTCCAGAATAAAGGTGATATCTTCTTTCAGCTCTTTTTTCAGTTCATCATTGTTCTCTACTATGTCCAGAAACAGCCAAACCGAGGCATCCTCAAGCTATGAGAATAAAACACACAAACACAAATATATATGAATTGCCACACAGTCATAACTTTTAGAAATAAACAATGTAAACTGTATAGAGTTATAAATATAGAATTTTATGTTGAGCTGGACATCTATTGTATATTATTATATATATATATATAAAAGATGCTACACCTCAGAGTGTCTCGTTTCGTTTCAGCAGGTATCTAAAACTGAATTAAGTGATCTATTATTAAATTGGTATCCTGGCTTTCTATTCTTGTGGATAAAACACTGGAAGCAAGATTTTCTTTCAAAACCTTTTTCTGAGCAATGTTTATGAAACTATAATTGTTTTTGTGTCCTTTTGGAGATTGGCTTTTGTGTTCTAGTGAAGAAGAGAAAGTCATACAGGTCTGGGAGGACATAAGAGTGAGAAAATGATTACAAAATGATAGTGCTGTATTAAAAATGTAAGCATAATTTGAAAAATTTCTGCAATGAAGTGCTCCAGTACACTCACTCAATAGACTTTTGTGTGTCAATGAACACATTTATTGTGATGGGTTTTTGCTAAGACTTGCTACTTTCAACAGTACAATATTTAATTTGGTTTACTTTTAGTAGGCTGTTTATTAACCACATTGTGTTTGATCTACACTGTAAAAAGTGATTCTCTATATTTATTCAATAAAATTGTCAAAAATTACAAGCAATATTATTAATTAAATTTAACACATTTTAATTAAGTAGAAATAATCATTCAAAATGAGTAGAATAACATGAAAAAATTAAGTAAAATTTGCACAAAAATATTGATTTCATTGGATAAAAAACAAACAAACAAAAAACCACTATGCTAAAGAATACTATGTTATGCATGCCAGGCCAGTAGTTGGCGATCATGAAACACCCTTCGAAAACATTATATGCATGCACATGACATCAGCCTTTTTACAAATTCACATTTTTGTTGCTTACATAGATATGATAAAGGAATCATGTTCAAAAGGTTGTAAGACCCCCAAAACAGAGTTATTGAAGACAGCTAAAGTTCACAAACAGAATCAAAGGGTAAATTATTGGTTTCCATTATAGTGGTCAGTGTTTGCTTTAGTTGTGCTCTTGACCCTTGATGTTTTAATATTACATTTTGCATTGCTGTTGTAACTGCTAGACAAGCTAAGAAGAAAAGATGATCAGGTGGTGATGGTTATGCTTTTACATAATCTTTGTTTTACCTGAATATCTGAACTCATTCAGAGCCTGATCTCTGAGTTACATTAACATTCATTATAGCAGCCTTGTGATTCAACAATAAAAGGCCTTGAGTTTTCAGTGTACTCAAGAGATTAAGAATTCTGATTGAGAGAGGGGAATTTTCTTTTGGCAGACAGTGACATCAAGAACCAGCGTATGAATCTCAAGAATGGTGACAAACAGCATATTCAGACGAACTGTAAGAATCACAAAACAAGCTACTATAGAATTGTTGCTCATAATTTATTCATGCCACAAAGCATGATGGGAGCCGTAAATGAGTTTTGATTGGTGGCACCCAGAATGCAGTGTAACATGCTTTTTGATTGTCACCATTGTTGAGGTTCTCATGCTGATTCTTGATGTCTGTGTGCCTACATGGAAAGGAAAAATGAATATATATTTTTTTAAAAAGGCTTTGATCAAAGGTGCTTCTAAGAATTTCTTGGATGATGCTGAAAACACCTAAACTTATATTGTACAACCACAGGACACCTGTCATTGGTAAGACACCCCTTAAGAAAATTAACCATGGTTTTACTACAAATAAAACCAAAAATACCATGGTTACTATAGTTAAAACATGGTAACCACGAATTAACCATGGTTTTGCTATATTAACCATGGTATTTGTAGTAAATCTGTGGTTATACAAATAATAGTCAACACGCCAAAAATCCATGGATTACTACAGTTTTACTATAGTATAACCATGATTATTTTTCGTAAGGGACACCCAACTCAGAAACCCAGATCAAATGATGATGCAAAAACAAATAACACCGTCTGATCTCATTTCCTTCTTGGCTTGTCTAGCTGCTGTATCACAACAAGCAACCAATAAAAATCAGTTGAAATTTTTAAGGGTCAAGAGTCCAACTAAAGCAAACACTGACCACTACAATGGTAAGCAAGTCAATTATTTTTTTCCTTCAGTGATTCTGTTCGTGAACTTTAGGTGTCTTCAATAACTCTGTTTTGGGGGCCTTACAACCTTTTGAACATGCTGCCTTTATCATATCTATGTAAGCAACAAAAATGTGAATTTGTAAAAAGGCTGATGTCATGGAGTAACCGCAGAGTGCAGTCTGGACGATGGGGTGGGGCGACACTTCGAGGCGGAGCGACACGTGTCGCCCCACCCATATTTGTTTTCCCCGCCTTTGACACTTTACTCCGAGCCAGCAGAGGGCAGTTTGCGTTAAAATAAACAGAACAGTGGCAGCTGCAGAATCAGAATCAGAATCAGAATGAGCTTTATTGCCAGGTATGTTCAGACATACGAGGAATTTGTTTTCGTGACAGAGCTCCGCAGTGCAACATAACAGCGACAGAACAAAAAACACAATAAGGAATAAAAAATGCAAAAAAATACAAATAGGTGGGTAAGGATTGACAATATATATATTGACAATGTATGGCAGGTATATTAAAATGAGCATTTATGTATGTACATGTATATTATGTGGAAAAATTTTAACTGTACGCTAAGTATGTGTGTTGGATAAATAAGTGTATGTGTATATAAATATAAATATAAGTAGTATAGTGTGTTCCATGTATGTACATGTATATTATGTGCAAAAGATTTACGTGTACGCTAAGTATGTGTGTTGGATAAAAAGTGTAGTGTATATAAATATAAATAGTGTAGTGTGTCCCACAGTTATTATCAGCTGTTCATAAGATGGATTGCCTGAGGGAAGAAACTGTTCCTGTGTCTGGTCGTTCTGGCGCTCATTGCTCTGTAGCGTCGACCAGATGGCAACAGTTCAAAGAGGGAGTGTGCTGGATGTGAGGGGTCCAGAGTGATTTTAACAGCCCTCTTGCTCACTCTGGATAAGTACAGTTCTTGAATAGATAGGAGGGTTGTACCGATAATTCGCTCAGCAGTCCGGACTGCCCTCTGTAGTCTTCTGAGGTCAGATTTAGAAGCTGAGCTGAACCAGACAGTTACTGAAGTGCAGAGGATGGATTCGATGATGGTGGAGTAGAACTGTTTCAGCAGATCCTGTGGCAGGTTAAACTTCCTCAGCTGGCGAGGGAAGTACAACCTCTGCTGGGCCTTTTTCACAATGGAGTCAATGTGAATGTCCCACTTCAGGTCCTGAGAGATAGTGGTGCCCAGGAACCTGAATGACTCCACTGCAGTCACAGTGCTGTTCATGATGGTGAGTGGGGGGTGTGCAGGGGGGTTTCTCCTGAAGTCCACGATCATCTCCACTGTTTTGAGCGTGTTAAGCTCCAGGTTGTTGAGACTGCACCAGACAGCCAGCTCTTTAACCTCCTGTCTGTAAGCAGACTCGTCACCGTCCTGAATGAGGCCGATGAGTGTGGTGTCATCTGCAAACTTCAGGAGCTTGACAGAGGGGTCCTTAGATGTGCAGTCATTAGTGTACAGGGAGAAGAGCAGTGGGGAGAGAACACAGCCCTGGGGAGCTCCGGTGCTGATTGTACGGGTGCTGGATGTGTATTTTCCCAGCCTCACTAGCTGCTGCATGTCTGTCAGGAAGCTGTTGATCCACTGACAGACGGAGGTGGGCACGGAGAGCTGAGTTAGTTTGGGCAGGAGGAGGTTTGGCATGATCGTGTTAAAAGCCGAGCTGAAGTCCACAAACAGGATCCTCACATAGGTCCCCGGTCTGTCTAGGTGTTGCAGAACATAATGCAGTCCGATGTTTACTGCATCGTCCACAGACCTGTTTGCTCTGTAGGCAAACTGAAGAGGATCTAGCAAGGGTCCAGTGATGTCCTTCAGGTGGGCCAGCACCAGTTTTTCAAATGACTTCATGACTACAGACGTTAGAGCCACAGGCCTGTAGTCATTTAGTCCTGTAATTTTGGGTTTCTTGGGGATGGGGATGATGGTGGAGCGTTTGAAGCATGAAGGGACTTCGCACAGCTCCAGCGATCTGTTGAAGATCTGTGTGAAGATGGGGGCCAGCTGGTCAGCACAGGATTTCAGACAGGCTGGTGTAACACAATCTGGGCCTGGTGCTTTTTTCCTTTTCTGCTTCCTGAAGACCTGGCGCACCGCATCTTCACTGATCTGTATTGCAGGTGTGGGGGAGAGGGGGGATGCAGGAGGTGTGAATGGTGAGAGCGCTTGATTGGAGAGGTGTTCAGGGTGGGTTGCAGGAGTTGTGAGTGGTGTGAACAGTTGTTTGGAGAGGCATTCAGGGTTGGTTGCAGGAGTTGTGAATGGTGAGAGCGGTTGATTGGAGAGGTGATCAGGATGGGTTGCAGGAGCTGTGAATGGTGTGAACGTTTGTTTGGAGAGGCATTCAGGGTTGGTTGCAGGAGTTGTGAATGGTGAGAGCGGTTGATTGGAGAGGTGATCAGGATGGGTTGCAGGAGTTGTGAATGGTGTGAACGTTTGTTTGGAGAGGCATTCAGGGTTGGTTGCAGGAGTTGTGAATGGTGTGAATGGTTGTGTGGGGAGGTGTTCAGGGCAGGTGATGGGTGTTCTTTCAAACCTGCAGTAAAACTCGTTCAGATCGTCTGCCAGTCGTTGATTTTCCACAGTGCTGGGGGGTGGTGTCTTGTAATTGGTGATCTTCTTTAGACTTTTCCACACTGATGCGGAGTCGTTCGAAGTGAACTGAGTCCTTATTTTTTCAGAATAATTCCTCTTTGCCACTTTGATCTCCTTTTCCAGTGTGTATTTAACCTGTTTATACAAGACATTTTCCCCCTTCCTGTAAGCATCTTCTTTGGCCTGACGGAGCTGTCTGAGTTTTGCAGTGAACCACGGTTTGTCATTGTTGTAATTTAGTTGAGTCTTGGTAGGAATACACAAATCCTCACAGAAACTGATATATGATGTTACGGTCTCTGTGAGTTCGTCCAGATCGGTGGCAGCAGCTTCAAAAACACTCCAATCAGTGAGGTCAAAACAAGATTGTAAATCTTGCTCTGCTTCATTAGTCCATCTTTTTACAGTCCTTAATACAGGTTTAGCTGATTTTAGTTTCTGCCTGTAGGTCGGTATAAGATGAACCAGAAGGTGATCAGAACGTCCCAAAGCTGCTCGTGGAACAGAGTGAAATGCATCCTTTATTGTTGTGTAACAGTGATCCAATATATTACTGTCTCTTGTGGGACAAGTAACATGCTGTCTGTATTTTGGCAGTTCACGGGAGAGATTGGCTTTATTAAAGTCCCCAAGAATGATTAAAACAGAGTCTGGGTGTTGGGTTTCTGTGTCTGTGATCTGCTCAGTGAGTTCCTGTAAAGCTGAGCTCACGTGCGCTTGAGGAGGGATGTAAACACTAACCAGAATGAACGAGTGAAACTCCCGCGGCGAATAGAACGGCTTGCAGTTAATGAAGAGCGTTTCGAGATTTGAGCAGCACGTCTTCTTTAACACAGTTACATCTGTACACCACCGTTCATTGATTTAAAAGCATGTCCCGCTGCCGCGCGATTTCCCCGTTGATTCTGCGTCGCGATCCGCTCTAAACAGCTGAAAGCCCGGCAGATGGAGCGCGCTGTCCGGTATGGTGTCATTCAGCCAAGTTACCGTGAAACACAGAGCAGCAGAGTGGGAGAAATCTTTATTTGTCCGAGAGAGCAGAAGCAGTTCGTCCGTTTTGTTGGGTAGAGAGCGGAGATTTGCCAGATGGTGCTAGGCAACGGCGTTCGAAATCTGCGTTTTCTGAGTCTCACGAGCGCTCCCGCTCGCTTTCCCCGTCTGCGCGTCCTCTTGAAGCGTGTGATCAGCGCAGCCGCTCCGCCGACAAGAATGTCCAGCAAAACATCAGAATAGTCGAAAACCGGTGAAATATCGGGAGATGTGTGTTGCCGAATATCCAGCAATTCGTCGGCAATTTGAACGGCTCATAAACATGAACGATGGGAGCCGAGTCGCGCCTGGAGGGGAGCCGTTCTTTCTGTCGTTCTTTTTTCCTATGCGTGTTTCACACAGATGCACACAAATGAGCTCCTCCGCGAGACAGAACAGTTATAGGGGGAGGGGCGCACCCAGCGCAGGCCAACCCTTTATAGCGTGATGATATTAGTTATTAGTTGTGCATGTTCATTGCAGCCCACTTTGTTATTGTTCATTGACTTGAAGGGGCTGATGTCCTATTTGCAAAGTTTACAGTAGTAATAGTATGTAGTATGTAGACATTTCCATTTTATTTATTCTAATTTTATCTACTTTAAATATTTTTTGTTTTCTATCAAAATGTTCTTGTGTGATAACAATGTTCTTGTGTGAAAGTGTTTGTAGTAAAAGCTGTTTTGCACAGAAATTCATTGCAGCCGGCTTTGTTTTTGATGTTTATTTGAGTAGGTATTGTATGAATAACATAAGTCAACGTAGCTTTACACACACACACACACACACACACACACACACACACACACACACACACACACACACACACACACACACACACACATTTTGTACTAAAGGTAAATCCAAAATAGTGATGTCACTGTCTAAGCAGAGGGATTTGTGCAACCCTATGGAATATAGTCCACACATGACAAATGAGGTAATAATCAATATTTCAGAATAATTCAAACTCAGATATTGGTGTGTGATATCTGAGTTTTAATTATTTGACTACAAATCTCACCTCATCATTCCTCCCAGTGATTATTTCCAGGATAAACTGAGATGCCCCCAAGCTGGCTTCTTAAAACTGACTAAATATTTAAAAAGAGCCAAAAGAGCCGTTCTTTTGAACGGCTCTTTGAAAGGAACGCGAAGATCCGGATCCCCTCAAAGAGCCATAAATCCCATCACTAGTTCGATCATTTATTTATCCATGGTACATTCAATTTGAATAATTATTGTTAATAATTGTTATAAATTGTTCATTTTATTGTTCTTTGTAAGATATAGAATTTAATATATGATGCCACACACAGACATCAACAATCAGCACATGAATCTCAACAATGGTGACAATCAAATGTACCTTGCTGCAATGCATGCTGGGTATTAGCATAGTACAAAACTCCCAGCATGCATTGCAACATGAATAAATTATGCAGCTGAATTGTCCTATTATTTTGTTTAATTCTAAATATTTGCTTATATTTTGCTGTTGTTTTTGTTGTGACAGTAGCTTTTCAGTGAAGTTCTGAATTGATCAGTTTATCTAAATATTTTTGATTGTCACCATTATTGAGATTCATGTGCTGATTGTTTATATCTGTGTGTCAGCATAGGGTAAGGTTTTTTTAAAGATCTTAACTAATTGTTATAATACTGCTGGATCTCATGCAGCAGAAACACAGGGTTTGTAATAGTGAAGGGATTTATGGCTCTTTGAGGGGATCCGGATCTTCGCGATCCGTTCCTTTCAAAGAGCCGTTCAAAAGAACGTGTCACGTGTCAAAATAGCCTTTGCATCGTCCAGACTGCACTCTGGGCTACTACCATGTCATGTGCATGCATATAATGTTTTGGAAGGTTTTTCATGATCGCCAACTACTGGCCTGGCATGCATAACATAGTATTCTTTAGCATAGTGTTTTTTTGTTTGTTTGTTTTTTATCCAATGAAATCAATATTTTTGTATAAATTTTACTTAATTTTTTCATGTTATTCTACTCATTTTGAATGGTTAATTCTACTTAATTAAAATGTGTTAAATTTAATTCATAATATTGCTTGTACATTTTTGACACAATTTTATTGAATAAATATAGAGAATCACTTTTTACAGTGTATAGTAGCATTTGTTTGTATTTGTAAAGAAAGCACTTTTTCCTAAAAACATGACATTTAAAATACAGTTCACATTTTATGCACAGTATAGATGAGATTTTCTGCTTACCTTCCACTGATTGCCTAAGAAAACAAGCAAACAAAGGTTATTATATAAGACATGTTTCATAAATGATCTCATAAGAAATTAAACTGACATCACAGTTATACACATTACTGAAAGTATATCTATTCATCTGCTGTAGAGTCTAATAATAGAAATGTGTTATTTAATTTTGCTTTATGATATTTAAAAATGATATGATATTTAATGATATTTACAAACAAATATAATAATAATAATAATAATAATAATAATAATAATAATAATAATAATAATAATAATAATAATAAATTGTATCATTAATGCTTACACTTAACTGAATGCCCAACTGACCGGATACATTGTCATCAGAGAAGTGAGAAACTTACCAGGGACTTTAGGGATGAACCTGTCCTTAAACACGTAAGAGAACGGACCATGACCTTAATGAAAAACATAACTGTAAAATATACATGTTTCATATTTTACATGATAAAAATTGTATACTCTTTTCATTTGACATGACATAAAAAAAAAATACTAAAAAAAATAAAGTGAGGAAATGGTCAGTTAAAAGAATAAAATAACTCCCAATGATATAAAATCACTCAAGTACAAAAGTACAGTATACATATTTTGCTTTACCTCATTTCAAAATACTACAAACATTTTTAGCAAACATTGTTTAAATTTCACCTTTACATCAAACAAACGTTTAGCATTTCAAATGTAATTTTAAAAAACTCTTTACATAAATTCCAATTCTGTAAATAAGTCTACATAAAGAATACATTTTATATTAATGTATATTATGTATTTGTTATTATTATTAGTATTTAAATCCCTTTACATTGTTCCCCTCTTTTGAAGGATGTTCAAAACAAAGAGTAATCACAGATGTATAGATATAGATAGACTTTTATTTCTGCTCAAGTGTGCTTGTTTCTGGCACTCACCTAAATTGTAGCACAGAGCTGCGATTTGGACACACAGGATGTCTTTCTCGTTAATTAACTTGATCTTGTTCTTTCTAAACTCCTCCTTTTCCTTCTTAAACTTCTTTTGTTTCTCTTCAAACTCCTCTATGTTCTCTTCAAACTCATCTTGTTTCTTTTCAAACTCCTCTTGTTCATTTTTAAACTCCTTCAGTTGTTTCTCTTTCAGAACTTCTGCCAGACGTCCTGCTAAATACGCCGCCCTTACACAAAGACAACACATAATTTTACAAACAACACAGGATAAATCCAGCTTTTACATCATTTGATCAGTTGACTGATTCTCCATATTGAACTCTGTGATGATGGGCATTATTTCCCACTGTGCAAAGTTACGTCCAGTGGATGTCTTTTTATGTCTTTGTTGAAAAGACATCCACTGAGGAGCCAGAATGAAAGTTTTTATGACGTCTTTTTTTGACGTCTTCTGTAGACGTTCAGAGAACCTCCTTACAAGGTTAAAAACTAGTTCAAAAGTGGTCAGTGGAAATATTTCAAAATCATTTAAGGTTCATTTAGACATAATTTATACTGTTTCTGGACCAAATCAACACTCTCAGGATGCATTAGATTTAGACTCATGTTATTTCAATGTAATTTCCAGACACTGTGTTTGTCCTAAAATCAAGAAAATAAAATAATCTTTATGAAATAATGAACTAACTGACGATTGAGCATGTGGTAAAATCAACTGCAAATCAAATATCAAATATATATATAATCTGTTGACATTTTTTTAATGATAGAAATGTTCGAAACAGACTTGTAAATGCTGAAGCATTGTTTATTGTTAGTTCATGTTAACTAATGTAGTTCATGTTAACAAATAAAAAACTTATTGTAAAGAATAAGTGCTGTTTGCATGTGCATATTATAACCATGATTATTTTTCGTAAGGGACACCCAACTCAGAAACCCAGATCAAATGATGATGCAAAAACAAATAACACCGTCTGATCTCATTTCCTTCTTGGCTTGTCTAGCTGCTGTATCACAACAAGCAACCAATAAAAATCAGTTGAAATTTTTAAGGGTCAAGAGTCCAACTAAAGCAAACACTGACCACTACAATGGTAAGCAAGTTAATTATTTTTTTCCTTCAGTGATTCTGTTCGTGAACTTTAGGTGTCTTCAATAACTCTGTTTTGGGGGCCTTACAACCTTTTGAACATGCTGCCTTTATCATATCTATGTAAGCAACAAAAATGTGAATTTGTAAAAAGGCTGATGTCATGGAGTAACCGCAGAGTGCAGTCTGGACGATGGGGCGGGGCGACACTTCGAGGCGGAGCGACACGTGTCGCCCCGCCCATATTTGTTTTCCCCGCCTTTGACACTTTACTCCGAGCCAGCAGAGGGCAGTTTGCGTTAAAATAAACAGAACAGTGGCAGCTGCAGAATCAGAATCAGAATCAGAATGAGCTTTATTGCCAGGTATGTTCAGACATACGAGGAATTTGTTTTCGTGACAGAGCTCCGCAGTGCAACATAACAGCGACAGAACAAAAAACACAATAAGGAATAAAAAATGCAAAAAAATACAAATAGGTGGGTAAGGATTGACAATATACAAATTGACAATGTATGGCAGGTATATTAAAATGAGCATTTATGTATGTACATGTATATTATGTGGAAAAATTTTAACTGTACGCTAAGTATGTGTGTTGGATAAATAAGTGTATGTGTATATAAATATAAATATAAGTAGTATAGTGTGTTCCATGTATGTACATGTATATTATGTGCAAAAGATTTACGTGTACGCTAAGTATGTGTGTTGGATAAAAAGTGTAGTGTATATAAATATAAATAGTGTAGTGTGTCCCACAGTTATTATCAGCTGTTCATAAGATGGATTGCCTGAGGGAAGAAACTGTTCCTGTGTCTGGTCGTTCTGGTGCTCAGTGCTCTGTAGCGTCGACTAGATGGCAACAGTTCAAAGAGGGAGTGTGCTGGATGTGAGGGGTCCAGAGTGATTTTAACAGCCCTTTTGCTCACTCTGGATAAGTACAGTTCTTGAATAGATGGGAGGGTTGTACCGATAATTCGCTCAGCAGTCCGGACTACCCTTTGTAGTCTTCTGAGGTCCGATTTAGAAGCTGAGCTGAACCAGACAGTTACTGAAGTGCAGAGGATGGATTCTATGATGGTGGAGTAGAACTGTTTCAGCAGATCCTGTGGCAGGTTAAACTTCCTCAGCTGGCGAGGGAAGTACAACCTCTGCTGGGCCTTTTTCACAATGGAGTCAATGTGAATGTCCCACTTCAGGTCCTGAGAGATAGTGGTGCCCAGGAACCTGAATGACTCCACTGCAGTCACAGTGCTGTTCATGATGGTGAGTGGGGGGTGTGCAGGGGGGTTTCTCCTGAAGTCCACGATCATCTCCACTGTTTTGAGCGTGTTAAGCTCCAGGTTGTTGAGACTGCACCAGACAGCCAGCTCTTTAACCTCCTGTCTGTAAGCAGACTCGTCACCGTCCTGAATGAGGCCGATGAGTGTGGTGTCATCTGCAAACTTCAGGAGCTTGACAGAGGGGTCCTTAGATGTGCAGTCATTAGTGTACAGGGAGAAGAGCAGTGGGGAGAGAACACAGCCCTGGGGAGCTCCGGTGCTGATTGTACGGGTGCTGGATGTGTATTTTCCCAGCCTCACTAGCTGCTGCATGTCTGTCAGGAAGCTGTTGATCCACTGACAGACGGAGGTGGGCACGGAGAGCTGAGTTAGTTTGGGCAGGAGGAGGTTTGGCATGATCGTGTTAAAAGCCGAGCTGAAGTCCACAAACAGGATCCTCACATAGGTCCCCGGTCTGTCTAGGTGTTGCAGAACATAATGCAGTCCGATGTTTACTGCATCGTCCACAGACCTGTTTGCTCTGTAGGCAAACTGAAGAGGATCTAGCAAGGGTAGATAGCAAGGTGCTGTTTGCATGTGCATATTAAACACTAAACTAAAAACAAGCCTTACCCGATTGAGTGTTCGAAGCGAGTGTGAGTGGCTCCAGGATATACCAGATATGTTCCTCCCAGCTGTTTGATGTGTCTCAGTCTCTGGAACTGAGGAGTATCAATGATCTTCACCAGCAGCGGGTGCAGCTCAATTTGACCCTGAATGGGGTCATTGAAGATCTACAAGATAGAAAATGGAAAACATAAATGCAGTTCATATCATGAATCTAATTAAACGTCCAGAATGTAACTGCAAAGAATGCTACTAGCATTAACATTTTACTTTTATTCATTTATTTTATTAATCAATATAAAAACTATTATTATCACTTCTTAAAAAAAAAAAAAATCCAAATACCAATGAAGAAAAGGCTTTGTTTTTTCATTTACTTCCAAAGGCTGAGAGTATGTGTGTTCCCTGGGAATCAAACCCATGACCTTTTGAGCTGCTAATGCAAAGCTCTACCACTGAGCCACATTATCTGCACAACTAGTTTAATCTAATGTTGTGTGCTGGCAGCTAGCGTCTACGCTAGTTAGCGACATGCTCATTTTTTGTGTAATTTTAGTATAGTAGCTTGTTTTTCTTTTTTTATTGTGTTTTCAGTTGTATTAATTGTCTCCCCCTCTAAGTTTCTAATGAAGATCAGTCCACAGGTGCAGCCATTGTCCATCGGGGCATACTCAGAGGAACATTGATGAAGTTAGACTGCTCATTTTAAATGATGTGACAGAGTGCATTCATATACCAATGTGTAATTTGTTCATTTATTAATTACTTTAAAAAATATATATTGCAAGCATACTATTTGATGTTTGATTTACATTTATGTATTTAGCAGATGCTTTTATCCAAAGCGACTTACAGTGCATTCAGGTTTTACTTTTTATTTTATTTTTTATGTGTTTCCTGGGAATCTAATCAATGACTTTTTGCACTGCTAATGCAATGCTCTACCACAGAGCCACAGGAACTCCAGGAACACAAGATTTGTGATTCTTTGTTTGATGTCGCACTGCATGCATTCCTGCATAATCTGTTTAGTAGTCGTAAATATGTAAAATATGTTGAAATATTGATTTGTGAGCATATCATCTTGTGTTCATAATACAGTGTCTTGTATTATTGAGTATGTATATAGGATCATTAAGGGTAAAGAGAAAGCTTTATGGTAATTCTCAGTGTTCAATTGCTTTGCGATCACACGTCAGAAAACAGAAAAAAAAAGATTTATACTTGTATATCTTTGAAAATGTAGACTACATGTATCTTATTGCTAAAAGTACTATTTAGTAATATTATTGACAATAAGTGTTAACTTTGGGTGGTGCAATGCATGATAACATGACTGATAGGATTACACTTTCTCATCTTGCAATATTTCTGAACAACACTCTTACAGTGTTCTTCTGTGAGGGCAAATAATCTGTAATAATGTAATTATTGTTATTTCCAATTAATTCAGATCCACAACTGCATAAATGTGTTTGCACAACTCATTAAGAGCTGATATGTGTTTGACCAGACGTCTTGTGATTTCTTACTTTCCACCAGAGCCTAGTGTTTGTTACAAAAATTTCTTAGACTATGTAATAATATTTTTCAGTCTTGCATTTAATAGTGACATTTGCATTTTTACCTTGCCTGGGGAAGGTTGATTGTTTTGTGACAGGTTTCCAACAGACCCATTTTCGACTCCTGTAAAAAAAGGAAATAATATATGGTGTAGGAAATATTTTATTGTGTTTCAGTTTATTTATTTTAATAAATTTCATGATTTTAATAATGATTTAATGACTGTTTTTGGACCTGAGCACAATATATTTTACTATAGTGTGTTAAAAATAACTACAACTTGCCACAGTTGTAATAAAAAAAATATATGGAAATTTTGTGAAACAGTGAAAAATCAATAATTAATTTATTATAAATTCCACAACCATTTTACTTCAGTCATATGTAAGTTTCAGTACTTTAAAATGCCTTTTAATTAATGTTGCACATCTGCACGTCTCAGACCTTGGCACTTATCATATACATTTGCAGTATGTGTATAATTGATAATGTGTTCTTTGGCTGATGGAGTTTCATTGCTATGAGAAATCATAATGTCTAGAGAATAATGTGAAAATTGGCCCAAATATTAAAAGTAAAATAAATAAGAAAAATGGTTCTTATTCACCAAGCATGCATACCCAAAAAGGTATGTGAAATCTGCATCAGATGTTTTCGCAAATAAATCACGATTCACCAAAAAAATAAAATAATAATTATTATTTTTATTTCTTTTAATTGTGAAAATTTTTTGGAACATCTGAAACCACACATACAGTACACACACACACACACACACACACACACACACACACACACACACACACACACACACACACACACACACACACACACAAACACAAATACTCTGAATGGCCTTATAAATGTGTTTAGATGAAAATTTGACCCGGACATGAAGTCCGACAGACAGACTTCTTTCTCATTCGTAATACATTTCATGTAGCTCAAGCTGTGATTTTGGCAACAGATGATAATTCACTACAAATCGATGGAAATGCAGAGTTACCTAAATCAATTAACTCATTGTTCTTGCAAAACTCATGAAAGCTCTTCTCTGCCTTCTGCTGGACATCCCGATAACTGCCATCAGTTTTCTTGTAGTACACCCTCATAAGATATTCATGAAACCTTTTTGGCTTGAGACTGGACACCTGTGAAAACAGGATAAACCAAACACAACATGTTAACCAGCACTTCTCCTACCAGGACTATGAATAGAGATTAAACTAAAGAGATCAGGATTCAGTCACATATTCATTGATAGTTCTGTCAATTTATGAGATAAAATTAAGATTTCATACCTGGTACTTCTCCATCTTAAAGGCTGTCTTTAGGTCATTTTTGCTGTAGAAATGAACATTATCTATGGGTTCGTTACCCACTTCACCAAATCCCATCTCAAGAACCTGAATGAGAAGAAATTTTAGATGGGATAGAAAAATAAACGAAAAATAAATGAATGTCTTATTTTTACCCACTGAAACTTACATGAATCTCAAAGTCCCCAACTGTCAGAGGGCTGTCAATCCTTGCCTTCTCCCATTTATTCTTCAGTTCTTCCTAAAGGTTTACAAGAATCAATCAGTCAAAAACTACACTAAATTATATATATATATATATATATATATATATATATATATATATATATATATATATATATATACAGAGGTGGGTAGAGTACCCAAAAACTGTACTCAAGTAAAAGTAAAAGTACTTCTAGAAATATTTACTCAAGTAAAAGTAAAAGTACTAGTCTTGAATAGTTACTTGAGTAAGAGTAAAAGAGTATCGGGAAAAAATTCTACTCAAGTAGTTAGTTACTAGTTACTTTGGGTCATTTATACTGAGCCTATTTTTATTTAGATATATAGATAAAATGTATGTAATGTATGTGTGCGTGTATAAATGTATATATTTCATCAGCCTTTACTCCAATTTATGTAATTTATTATAAAACCTTGTCTGTTTACTTAAGTAACAGATATAGGTGTCATGCCATAACATATTTTTAATACGACTGACTTTATATTAAATGTGAATTTAACACTGAAAGTTAATGTGATATAAATATTACTACTAACCTTTCATTGTTCAGAAAGAGAGCAAATAACATTTACATTATTAAAGATAGTTTTCACTGACAGTCTAGATTTCAATCACTCTCAGAAACTCCCATTAAAATCACTGAAACTGTTAACACTGTGAAATCAATATCTTAATTAAAGATTCGTACACACATCTGCACTTTGTTGTTTCTGACGAGAGAATTCGCCAGAAAGAGGTATTCAGTCAGCGAGCGAGTGAAGGAAGCACCGGCATTTTAGCGATGACTCATCTGAACACCTCTGATTGGCCAATGCTTTAATAAGCTCAAAAGAATCATGTGTGATTGGTTATAATGCGCAGCGCTGTATAAACACATCTATCTCTTGACTCCCCTCTGTTATAAGCCACACACGTACAACAAACTAATGTCACAGTGGTATCGTGTACTGTAATCGAATGTAGCCCAAGTTATTACCTGTTAAACAGTAGACAGCACATGCGGTGTTCATCTAATAAGGATCTCCATCGCAAGCAATAGCCTTTGCAGATTTGCTTTCAATTCAGTGCAGTTCCATAGCCACGTTTTCAACGCTGCTGATGTTAAACGTTACAACTCTGAGTGAACCACTTCAGACGCTCAGCGCGTGCGACAGGGAACTGAACGACTCATTCAAACTGATTCATGAACCAATTCACTCGTTTGCCGATTGGTTTGATCAAGCCTTTGAACAGAATTGACTCAAAAGAATGAATCATTCGCGAATGGGCATCGCTCATTGCCCAGAGAAAAGCAGACGGCGCGTTTGGAATAAACTGAAGCATTTATAACATTTATTGCATTAAGATAAAGTAACGAGAGGAGCGTCGCCCACAGTAACGAAGTAAAAGAACAGATTTTTCCCCAAAAATTTACTCAAGTAAGAGTATAAAGTACCCATCTTTAAATATACTCCGAAAAGTATTAGTTACCCCAAAAAATTACTCAAGTAAATGTAACGAAGTAAATGTAACTCGTTACTACCCACCTCTGTATATATATATATATATATATATATATATATATATATATATATATCACTACAAAATAAGTAAGAGTAGTAAGGCTTATTAAAATCTTCAATAGTAAGTTATGCAGTGTGTTAAATAAAGATCTGAAAAAAACTCAATTTGTGTATGAACATCATGCAGTGATATATAACATATATATATATATATATATATACATATATATATTAATGTTCGTCTAGATATTTAGTCAAAAATAGTCATTTTATAATAACACATACTTTATTTAATATTGTAGATAGAGTAAGAATATCCCTGGCACAAAACTTTTGCAAACTTAAAAACCATGAAAAAATAGATAATAGGGAAAGTGACATGACACTTGGGGTTACAAGTCCGACTCTCTAACCATTAGGCCACGACTTCCCCCTCGAAAAGATACCACCCTTTCAGAAAAACCACATTAATTTCACTTGTGCAATCATGATAAAATCAACTTGTTCAAAACATTGATTTTGCATATGGGAAACATGGGGTATTGGAACATGAATGGTCCAAATGTTTGAAACCCAAATATGAAATTCATGTGTTTTATTTTTCTCTGTAAAGACAACAATTACTTTTTGTGTGAAGAAAATTCATAATCATGACGATTTCATACCATAAATGTTTGAATTGAGTGAGAATCAAGATTTCGCGATACGCTATCCAGAAGGAAAATGGAGCTGAGGATAAGCGAAATAAGAGCTTATTAATCCAACATAAGGGATATCCAACATAGACCACTGGGGAAGATACACATATGTAACTTGCAGACCCGACAAACACAGACTGAAAGGACTAGGACTTTTATACAAAAGATACTCGGAAACACAGGTGAAAAGAATGACTAAATGAATAGGGACATGGGACACATGGGGAAGAAAATAGACACACCTGGAATCAAATTAACCAAACACGGGAGACAGAAACTGGGTCACAGAGAACATGTGGAATGGAAAACACAACATAATGAGTCCGGGGTGTGACACAATACCTGATACACTTTAATCCTGGAGGCTTTATCAGGCTGCTCTTCTAATCTGGCCTTCAGTTCTTCCTAAAGGATTCAGAAGGTAACTATTCAATTACATATGCAAGTACTAGACTAAATAATAATAATAATAATAATAATAATAATAATAATAATAATGAAAAGCAGACACAGAGAAGAAACACAATTTAACAGTTTTTATCTTCAATAACATACAGAATAGGTTCTGTGTGATCTGACTCTCTCTAACACTCTCTTAGACTCTCTGTCATCCACATATTAATTTGACACAGAAGGATAGCAAACACATGTTATGGGGTGCTTATGGTCAGCATAAAATGCTCAGTTTAGCATTCCAGCTTGTTAAGGCACAGCAAAATCCCCAGTGTTAATTTAACACTCTGAGTGTGGACACATATAAACACTGTAAAAGTAACACTGAATTTAATTAGATAATTAAGAAGTTAATTGAGTTATGATTGACCATTATTGAAGACACCTGATGTTAACAAGCAGAATCACCAAACCAGAAAATCACAATTTGTGTGTCACCATTATAGTGGTCAGTGTTTTCTTTAGTTGGGATCTTCGACAAGAGCAAAGAGCAAAAATCATCGAGTGGTGATAATTATGTTTTAATGTAATCGTTGCTTGACCTTAATCACTTTAAAGTCTCTTCTCATCGCTCATTATTGATTGTAACAGCTTTGATTCCACAACGAAAGAGTCTGTATTTTCTATACATTTTGTAGCCATCTCTTGCAAGTGATTCTGATTTTTTTTTTTTTTTTTTATTAAAGAGTTTTCGTTTTAGGCACACAAATATAACAAAAATCAGCGTATGAATCTCAACAATGATGACAAACAGCATATTCAGATAAACAGATCTACTCTAAACATCATAAAACTAGATACTAAAAAAGCTCATAATTTATTCATGCCACAATGCATGATGGGAGCCATGGATGAGTTTTTATTGGCTACAACATGCTTTTTTGATGGTCACCGTTGTTGTGATGCTCACGCTGATTCTTGATGTCTGTGTGTCTAAACTAAAGAACTCTTTCTTTATATAGAACTAACTTTTAAAAACATGTAATATTATGCCAAAAATGCTGGATCACTTTTTTATCCACCTAATTTATGTACACAGTAAAGAAACCTGAACTCAGGCATTCAGGCCACTCCGTGACAATTTAGTCCAAACCACAATCAAATCCATAAGATTGCTTTGGCTCTGGTCTGTTTCTATGCTACAACTCAGTTACCACAGCCACACAAAATCTAAAGTTAATAACTGAAGGGTCAAGATCCCAACTAAAGCAAACACTGACCACTATAATGGTGACACACAAATTGTGATTTTCTCGTTTGGTGATTCTGCTTGTTAACATCAGGTGTCTTCAATAATGGTCAATCATAACTCAATTAACTTCTTAATTATCTCATTAACTTCAACTCTGCTTCAGTGTTACTTTTAACACTGCTTCAGCGTTTATATGTGTCCACACTCAGAGTGTTAAATTAACACTGGGGATTTTGCTGTGGGTGTGAGTGGAACAGTACAAAAGAAGCCAGAGTGTTCCAAACAGAGGAGAGAGATCGAGGCTTTCCTATGAGATTGTCATCTTCTGGTAGCTGCATTTGTTACTTTCATTGCATATGTATTGTTACTCATGGTAATTAGATGAACAGTAAAGATATGCTGTGTAATGAATAGCACAATCCTGGGCCCAGGTATGGTGGGGCCCCTTTCTGACCACAGTAGTGGACAAAGATTTGCTACATTTTGAGTGGAACTTGATGGACTAAAATACAGCAGTAGTAGGTGAAACAGAGAGATCACACAGATCCATGTTTTGAAACCAAATAACTGATGTAAACTACAAAATATCCAT
Organism: Carassius carassius; assembly: GCF_963082965.1. NCBI lineage: Eukaryota > Metazoa > Chordata > Actinopteri > Cypriniformes > Cyprinidae > Carassius > Carassius carassius. The sequence goes on from NC_081760.1 coordinate 39,649,842, forward strand.
TCAATACTTATTCAGGAGAAAAAAGTATTCTCAGTGACAGCGATGTGTAGAACAACATTTTACACAAACTCGGCTGTTGATGGACACATGAATACATCTTTGACAGTTCATCTATTTCCATCATGTTGGTATTTAATGCATTGGTAATATTTCCAAAAGTGTTCTGGCTGTGGTTTGGAAAGTGAATAATGCATCAGTAAAACTTTAAAGACACTTTAAAGACTTGTCCCTCTGATGCCAGCATCCAATCACAGCAGTAGAAAGGAAAAGCGGCAAATTGCAATCTCCTGCTGACTGTAAAGGGATAAAGGTCCCCTTTCAACAGACAATGTTGTCAGCCTTGTTCTGAGTCAGACAGACATTTGCAACAAGGCAAGCAAACCTTCACTTCAAGGTAGGGGTTGCACAGACTAGTCAACTTTAATGCTCTGCCCTGAAGCTTGTAGTCGACTGGTCGCTGGTCCTTTAGAGGGCGCAACAGGATAAGAAATCTCTGAAGGACTTGCACATTTATGCTCCATTTCCAAACAGGACATGACAAATAAATGAAGACTGAAAGTTCTCCACAAGACACATGCGATTATATTACTGGATGCTCAAAACTAAATGGGTGAATGCACGTTTAAAACATCTATTAGTACAGGTCAGTTCATCACTGTTCTAATATAATGCGGTGCTGCTCTATAATGCCACACATAGGCTTCAGATAGTAGCACGTACATCACGTGGGGATCCTGCGAGCAATAGAATCATTCAGCGTGGAAATGTATTCTCAACACTGTCCTGTGATTTCTCAATAAAAAGCTTAGAAACTGAACATTTCATGCATATAAAGTGGAATGCAAAAGTTTGGAAACAACTTTCAGAAGCTGTGAAAATGTGAATAATTTTCAAAAAATAAGAGAGATCATACTAAATGCATGTTATTTTTTTTATTTAGTACTGTCCTGAGTAAAATATTTTACATAAAAGATAACCCTAACCCTAAGACAACAAATTGCTGAAATTATTAAAATAACCCCATTCAAACGTTTGGGAAGCCCTAGTTCTTAATACTGTGAGCTGGGGGGTGAAAACTTTTGGAAGATCAAGGTAAACTGAACTTAATTTGTGTTCTGGGAAACATACAAGTATCTTCTGTTGATTACGAAGGGCAGAACTAAATAGAACAAAATATATATTTCAACAAAATAAGAAAAAAATTGGCCATCTTCATCGTTTGTTTGATGCATGAGAAGTTTTTCCACCTTTTTAGTTTCTGTTTATCTTTTCAGAAGATAACCAACTGTAACTCTGCCATAGTAAAACCCAACTGAATCACTTTTATGCATCTTATGCACTTTATTCCTTTTCCATTCATGAAATTAATTCAAGAGTTATTGATTACTCTTGTTTCTCTTTTGTTAATTTATTTTATTGCACTTTTGTCTTCCTTTTGTTGATAATACAGTAAGTGGATCTACCACTTACAGTCTCACCAATATTTCAGATAAATCAGTTGGCTAATTCCTTTTAATTTGTCCTCATGTTTTGTCTGCATTTGCTAAGAGCTTTTGATGGAAAAAAAGTTACCCAGTCAAATACATATGGATATTTATTATAAATATAAATATAAATTCTAAATATACATTTTTGATATCCATTATCAATATAAAGTAAAACTATTATATTTGCACATGTTTGCACAAGGTGTAGTACCCTTAATCCATCTTCCTTCAGTCGGGCCTCTCCCACAAACTTTGGCAGCTTTCTCTCGACAATATCTTCTAGAATGCATTGAGCTGCAGTCAGATCACGGTGTGAGTCTGATGGGTGCAGGATCTGATCAAAAATGTGATCTGTGAAAAAAGAGAAGGGGAAAGGGAAATAGTCAACATTCATAAAAACAGCATACGATCTGAATATTATATATGTATAGGCAGGTGAATCAAATTTAATCCGGTGACAACTCAGTTGGACCTTGATGTTCAAAGTTAAGCGATTTAAGTGCTCCCTTCAGCTGTTTTCTATTACAAAGTAGATAACTACTTTAGATGATTAATTGATCAAATATATATTCAATTTAATATTAGCCACATCAAATAGCCAAAATAGGTTTTCTTTTATTTTTACTTAGTGTATTTTTTTTTTTTTAGAAAGGAACATCTCTCTCTCAATTTCTACCCATGGTGTTTCTGACCTGTGAGTTCTGTGTACTTTAACATGTCATCTTTTTTTTCGGATATCTTTAGCTGGTTATTGGCTAGTACGAAGGCATCTTTGATCCTAACATACAGAAAGAAACAAGCATACACCTGTGAGCAATGACAAAATCAGGGGAAATATCAGGATGCAAGCAGAAAAAGAGATGCATAAATATGCTCTTATTCAAACAAAACCCACTTGACATCAATGATATAGCCGATCTTGTGCTGAAGAGCCTCACGATGAAGAGTATATCTGGTGTGAAACATCCCATAAATGTTATCAGCCACCTGTGAGAGAAACAGATTAAAATACTTGAACACAGAAACTGTGTTTATTATTATTATATAGTGAAAGGTACACAGCAAAATCTCCAGTGTTAATTTAACACTCTGAGTGTGGAGTCTGTGGACTCATATAAACTCTGAAGCAGTGTTAAAAGTAACACTGAAGCAGAGTTGAAGTTAATGAGATAATTAAGAAGTTAAATGAGTTATGATTGAGCATTGTTGAAGACACCTGATGTTAACAAGCAGACTCACCAAACGAGAAAATCACAATTTGTGTATCACCATTATAGTGGGCAATGATATATATATATATATATGAGGAGACAGTAGATCTTCTTTAACTCGCTTTATTTCAACATGACGCATCCCCATACACATGAATCTCTCCTGTGTTATCTTCCTGTATCCATCACGCATACGTAAGTACTGACGTATGCCCAATCACAGAACATAACTGGTTCACGTGACATCTCCCCCTTTTAGTCTAAGGATTCATACAGTATTAAACAAAACAACTGTTTCTCAGAAACATAGTCTGAAATTACATTTCCGCATAAAACACAATATTTTCCATATTCTCTTTTTTTTGAAAATGTATTAAATACACATAAGATCTCTTATTCTATTTATCAATATTATTTTTAACTTGCTGTTTAAGTAGACATTAACAAATTACATCTGAACAAGCAAATATAAACAAACATTCTTCTCAGACCTTCCCTTTTGTCCTTCAACATAAGTGGTCTGTACTCATTTGTGAACATCACTAGTTAACTCATTTCTTCTGACTAGTAAGTTAACTTGACGGCAGGTTTCACAACACGTCCAGAGCGTGTTCTCAAAACTCTGGGTGACGATGTTATGCTACCAGTCTCTGAATTATTTTGAGTTGGAAAGGTAGCTGATGTTATGCTGCCCGGCGGGGTGGACACTTTTGGTAATTGTGTTGGAGAGTCGTTCCTTTCTTGGTTGACAATCTGCAGGTGCCTCCGGTTTCGTCTGATGGTGTCTCCTTGTGGCGTTTTCACCACAAACGAACGGGGAGTGGAACACGAAGCCTGAATCACCCCGGTGCCTCTCCATGTCTTTTCTGAGTCTGTTTTCAGTCGCACTCTGTCTCTGACCCCCAAGGTGGGAAGCTGCTTAGCTGAGTATCTCCTGTTGTAGGTGTATTCGTAGGCCTGCTTAGCTTTGGCATCTGTCTGCCTGACGGTAGACAGATTTGGCCATGACGGTTTCAACTGATGGTGAACTGGGAACTGTGGTTCGCAGTCTCCTTCCCATGAGGAGTCTGGCTGGGCTTTCTTTTGTCGGCTCCGTAGCAGTGTCCCTGTAGATCAGGAGAGCTAGCTGGGGGTCTTTTGCCTAAGGATGCTTTTAGCGGTCCTGACAGCTCGCTCCGCCATCCCATTAGCTTGGGGATTGTATGGGCTTGATGTAGTGTGCTGGATTTCATACTTAGATGTGAAGTCCTGACTGCCGTGAGGTGAACTGTGGGCCGTTATCTGTAATCAGCTCTTCAGGTATCCCGAACCGTGTAAATATGCTCATCAGCTTACTTATAACTGCTTCACTCGTGGTCTGGGTGAGACTTAATACTTCAAGCCATCTTGAATAATAGTCAATAACAACCAGGAAGTGCTTTCCTTTAAACTCACAAAGATCTGCAGCTAGTTTTTGCCACGGAAGTTTCGGCAAAGGCGTTGTGATGAGTGTTTCCCGGCTTTGGCTTGGTTTGTGCTCATTGCAGTGTGGGCATGAGGACACTTTCTCCTTTACTGCATGGCTTATCTTTGGCCACCAGATAGCATCATTGTATCTCTCCCTGGATTTGTTTAGGCCTTGATGCCCATGGTGGATTCTCTCCAGCATCTCAGTTATCATTATTTGTGGGATTACTATTTGGTTTCCCCTCTTTACCAGTCCATTATGCTCACTGAGACTACTTCTTTCCATAAAATAGTCTAGAGCAGGTCTCACGACATCCTTTCTATATCGCGGTCAGCCAGACTTAATGTATTGTCCAACTTTCTGTAGGGTTTCATCCTTCTCTGTCTCTGCTTTTATGCGCTCCAGCACTGTTTTAGGCCTTTCCAGTTCTGCGATGGAGTCCACATATGCCTGGATGTCCTCACTCAGTTTTGTGTCGTCCACTTTTGACTCTGGGTGCCTTGACAACACATAGGGTACTATCAGGTGTTTTCCTGGGATGTACTCAGCGACTGGGTTAAACTTCATTAGGCAGAAGTCGCTGGCATCTTAGTGGAGTTTTGTCTAGGTCTCTGTGGTTAAAGAGTGTCACCAGTGGTTTATGGTCTGTTAGTAGTTTGTAGCTTTCCAGACCACACAGATATAGATAGAAATTTTCTGAGGCCCATACACTAGCAAGACACTCCTTTTCTATTTGTGCATACTTCTTTTCCGCTTCATTTAGTGTACGAGAGCAGTAGGCTACCGGTTTAAGTGTGCCTCCATGATTTTGCATCAGCACCCCTCCTAATCCATAACTGGATCCGTCAGCACCTACTACGGTGGGCAGTTTTGGATCAAAGTACTGAAGAATGGGTGCAGAGGATATCAGCGATTTTACTTTCTGGAAGGCTGCTTCTTGCTGCAAGTCCCACACCCATGCTACTGCATTCTTTAACAGCTCGTTAAGGGGATGAAGGATTTGTGACAAGTTGGGTATGTATCTGCCGACATAATTCACCATACCAAGTACTCTTTTTAACTCACTCACATTTGTAGGTGTCTCCAGAGCGGTGATGGCGGACACTCTTTCTGGGCTTGGAGTTACGCCCTCTTGACTGATGACCTGGCCCAAGAAGTGAATGGAAGCCTGCCTGAACTTACACTTTTGGCAGTTAAGGTTTAAGCCAGATGCACGGATTGTCTCCATCACCTCTTTCAGGCGGCTGTCGTGCTCTTCCAGAGTAGCTCCGAACACAAGAATATCATCCATATAAACTACTGTGCCCTCGTGATCATGCAGTAGTTCTTGCACCCTCCTTTGGAATATTTCTGGTGCTGATGTTATCCCGAATGGGAGCCGTTTAAAACAGTATCGTCCATTTGGTGTTATAAAGGTTGTTAATTTTGAGCTTTCTTCATCCAGAGCCATCTGCCAAAATCCACTGGCAGCATCCAGAGTTGTTTACACCTTACTTCCAGTCAGTTTGTGCAAGATGCTGTCTGTGGTCGGCAAGATGAATTTTTCTCTTTTCACGTTCTCGTTTAGTTTAGTGAGACCTACACACAGGCACCATAGGCGCTACCCATTCTGTAGGCTCCGTCACGCACTCTATTATGCCATTTTCCTCCATTCACCTAAGCTCCTCCTCTACTTTAGGTAGCAGCGGAATGGGTATGCGGCGAGGGGCTACGACACTGTATGGCTTAGCATTTTCTTTTAGGACTATTTTTATGGGGTCTCCTTTAAGCAGCCCTAGTTCCCCAAACACACTCACTTCTTCAATGTGTTGTATTAGACCCAGACGAACACTGACAGATCTACTCAGTAAATTATCACAAGTAGACTTTGCCACTATTACTCTAAAGTAACAGTCTGTTGTTTTTCTTCCTTTTGTCTCTTGCGTCTTAGCTAGGAATTGCCCCAAATGGACCACTTTTCCTCCTGGACTTTCCAGTTTAGAGGTGACTGGACTAAGTTTCGGCTTGACACAGATGGCCGCTATATGTAGCCTCATTTATTATTGTCGTGTCAGCACCAGAATCAATCTTGAAGCTGACTGGAGTGTGGCATATCACTAGTGTTGTGCGCCATGGTGGCTCTGTATCTGTGATGACTTCATCCACTGTAGCCTCATTTTTGGTCATAGTCTCATTTATTGATCCTAAGAATAAGCTGTCAACTTCTTCAGTCACATCTTGTATCATTCTGGTTTTGCATTTGTTTGCAAAGTGGCCAATTTTGTGGCATTTGTTACATTCTCTGTCTTTAGCTGGACATTTGTTTCTTGCATGTTTGCGTCCACATCTACCACTGACTTTTTCTTTCAACTTAAAGTTTTTCAACAAGTTTTTCTTTTCATTTTCTTTTCGTCTTCCTGCTGCCTCGTATTGTGTTTTTTTCCACTTATTTTTATAAACTTTTGATTTCACTTCATCAACGTGCCCTGATGCACCAGCCTCGCTGTTCTGTTGCTTCACTAACTTTGCCATCCTGTCCGGTTTTCTCCTGTCAAACTAATTCCTTTAGTCAGCGTACTGTGTGGGTTCACTTCTGACACCATGTGAAGTGTACTATCTTCGTGTAATATATATATATGAGGAGACAGTAGATCTTCTTTAACTCACTTTATTTCAACATGACGCAACCGCATACACATGAATCTCTCCTGTGTTATCTTCCTGTATCCGTCACGCATACGTAAGTACTGACGTATGCCCAATCACAGAACATAACTGGTTCACGTGACACTATGTCTGTCTGATATATGAATAAAACACGTCTGCAAATTACATTTGATTAGATAGTTCTTGCTGCTTCCATAGACATCAGTGTGTATTTTACAAACTACCAATGTATTGTTTTACTAGTGATTATGTATATTTAAATGTATGAAACCTAAAATAAACATTATGTGGTTGAAAACACTGCATTAATTGTGATATTTGACAAGCGCTGAGCGCGTCCGTCTCTGGCTCAGTGCCAGCCAACACGCGAAAGCTGTTTGAATCTGGCAGTTCTGTGACGCCACTGAACATTCTAAATCATACTCTCAGGGGCACAGGAATAAGAATCCAATATATGGTGCCATAATGCTAAAAATGTTAAAATGTAATTTACATTTTCAATTATTTTTGTTAAAATATATCTGCCGACATTTGGACTGCCAACCAATCAGCAAACAGCAGCTGACTGTGACCCAGCAATCTATGATATAAACAGATAATTTTTGATTGCACATTGCTAGCTGGCAATATGTCGCAGAACTCCTTTCTTAATTTTTTTTTTTAGCAAAAAACCTTGGCTTGATGAACAGCCGGACACAAGGCCTTAACGTTACACCTGATGAGGATGTTTTTCCCTCCCCGGGCCCAACATCAACAGACAGTGTTGCCAGATTGGAAATGTCAAAGTATCGTACCAGAAGTTAAAAATTATCGTATTTGGAAGAAAATTATTACATTTAACAATTAATGACATTTTGACATGACCTGCAAATTACCACTAGGAGTATGGTTGGACGGAAGCAGTGCGACAAAAATACTATCCCATAATTTTGCACAGTAATCTGACAATAAATGTGGCACACCCAGATTTTCATATGCACACCCAGAGTCTCTTTTCTGGCTACGCTACTGATACTACTACTGATACTTCATTTTGAAAGTAATTGCTTTTACTCATTTTTATGATTTTTTATTATGAAAAATTGTTAATAACTTCATGGTTATTGAACATAATGGTTAATAACTTTACTGTCACAAACATTACTTCCACCAAATTCAGTTCACACATCACTGCGCTCCTGCTGGTTATAAACAGCAGCAGCTCCTTATAAATAGAGCATTCAAATCAGAGGGATACAATCAGGGTAAAACGTGGTATTTTATTTTCACAGTAAGACTGCTTTCAAAGTGTTGCCAAGTTTGATAGAAGTGGCTGGATATAAGTGAAAAGGTGTGAATCTCTTGGTGAAGAACAAAAACACAAAATCATATACACACATAGTGATGGTGTAAATGAAAAGATGAATTGTCAGGTACCTTGTCTCTGAAGCAGATGTGTTTCCTCCCGTTCACGTTACACACTCGAGCAGATTTCAGCAGACGCTGAGAGTCAAAACCACATGGAATGCCGAGATAATAACAGTCTCTGCATGTAAAATAAGAGAGGAATTAACTAATGCAATCACTTAACACATTTACAATGAGCCATATTTATACTTTATCTTCAGATGTTCATAACCTGTTCAAATCATATTAAATATTAGCTTAGTAATACCAAACTCTGCTACTTCACTTTACTTCATAGACAGAAGCTAAATTGAGCGGAAGTACGAAGTCTGACATAGGCTAATTAAACATCACTTTAAAAAAAAACTAACCGAACCAAATAGTCCCATTTGTCCACATCAACGCCATTCACTTTATTAGCCACAATCTCATACAGGAAAGACTTGTCCTCAGTCCTGCCCTTCATTGACCACTGCAAGATGGAAAATATTTTGAACTTAAACGCTGTATCCTGATAAATGCTGAAACAGCAGCTTAAACACAAGTTTTACCTTGCCATCCTTTTGTCCTTTCAGAATTAATTCCTCAATGAATTTGATGTCTTCATCTAGATTCAGTCTGAAGCGGTCCATCTCTTTGTCCAGTCCATTCTTCTTTCTCATGCAGTGAAACATGTCAACAGACGCCTGCTCGTGCTTCAGAAGGTCAACATAAATACACAGCAGTACAATTAAAGTGTACACAATAACTACACAACTTGCTTAGTAGTTTATATTCTAATGTTATTTTTTATTATTCTAATTTTATGAAGAAGTAACTTTGAAGTGTATGCTCAGAGCATGGAAGTGAATGAAAATGAAACCGTATTCTTTTGGTGAACACAAAGAAGTGCTACAGTAACAGAACATTTACAGTTGAGTAAATGGAACATTTTGACAGATTCTATTCAGACAGTTTATATGTATTAGCATAACTGTTTAAATCTGTTATTTGTGTGTTGTAGATCAGCTGTTGAAATTACAAATGTACACAATTTTTAGCGTATGACTGCAACCCATTAATAAGTAAATTCAGTTTGCATTACTGTCTTTCACTGCATTCAGTTCACACTCGTATTACAGTAATTATAGTCATTTCTTCTATTACCATATTTAACCATCATTCAAAAGACCAGACACATTAAGAAAATTAAATAAGCTTGACTGAATGTTTTGACTTGATATTCTACATGCTTTGTAGCACACTGACTTTGAAATACATGTTTATATCTGTATAGGGAAATTATGATGCTTACCTCCCAATGCTCATCTGAGAAATGGGAAGAGATTTTATGCATTGTGTGAGGCAGGTTTATAATAGTCAACATAAACAAACTATTACATTGTATTAATAAGGACATCAACAATTATTGAGCAATGGTAAAATATTCAGTTTGCTATCAGATTTTTTTTAAATATTCAGAATAAATTAAATTAACTTATTTAACTTAATTCATTTGATTTTCTTAAGCTACATCGTTCTTTCAGTTATATACATTAATCTCTATATTTGCCTTGGTTATGGTTCAGCATTAAATATCTAACAGCTAAATATGAATTATTGATTGCTTACATGCAAAGCTGAAATCACTGAATCAAGAAAACTCAGACATTTACCATCAGGCTGGACTTCCGGGATGAACATGCCATCAAACAAATGAGAGAATGGACCATGACCTGAAAGGACAACGTAACGTGCCTTTATTATATATAAATTACTGTTTGAATTTACTTTTATTAATTTACTTTGTCATTGATAAATTACTTTTTTATGAGTTCAGTTATGAACCTCATTCTTTCAAATTTAGCTGCAGAGCCAGAGACTTCAACACATACAATAAAAAAGCCATGTACATTCCTCTTCCAGTTGAAGAGTATGTTGTAGAAATTGTATACAGTCAGTGGCAATAAAGCAAACTTTGACTATAGTGACCATAAGAAAGAATGTTTCCCTTATTGTTCATTTGTTGACTATGAGAAAAACAAAGTGTATTTTTTTTTTCTAATTTTTGTTGTGTTTGAAAAACTAAATAAACTATTCTCAAACAAATGTACTTTAAGGTACTTTACAACACTTTTTAGACATACACTAAGTGTGAAATGAGTGTGAAATACATTTTAATTATGAAATAAAACAGACTATTAAAAAAAATCACAGTGGCATTGAATTTCGGGGGTGGGTAAGCGGTCATTGTTATAAAAAAATAGCAATGAAATACACACTTATGTGCTTCTTATCCCAACAGATATATTTTTTTTTCTATGTAAATATGCACGTGCATGTTTGTGCTCCTCACCCATGTCATGGCAAAGAGCAGCGATCTGAACACACAGGAAATCATGTTTAGTAATGTTGAGCTCCGGCTGATTCTCATGTAGAGTCTTGAGAAGACATCCTGCTAAATAAGCCACACTAACACACACAATGATAACCAGTTTATTGCAAGGAAAATTAAGTAAAGGTACAGCCTTGAAAAAGGAGAAAAAGTTACCCGATTGAGTGTTCAAAGCGAGTGTGAGTGGCTCCAGGATACACCAGATTTTTAGTTCCCAGCTGTTTGATGTGTCTCAGTCTCTGGAACTGAGGAGTGTCAATGATCTTCACCAGCAGCGGGTGCAGCTCAATGTGACCATGAATGGGGTCGTTGAAGATCTGCAAGATAGTAAATGGTGTAGGTTTTATAAAACTGACCTAAAGAAAATGTCAGAAGCAGAGAGCATCATCTGGAGTTACTTTACAAAAATATGATTGAATTGATGTTTAAATATCTATCTTGAGATTATGGATTTAACACAATGGATTTAAACTGAATATAATGCCATTATTTATTTGATCATTTGTATTATAGAAGTAAAAAAAAAATCAGTGTACATTTGATAAGGTCATATTGTACATGTGAAAACTGAAAAAATGGTACTGTTAAGCTATCAGATGTGTTTATGCGTGAGGTGTGATTTAGCACATGTCAGTCTCTCACCAACTAGGTCATCTAATCAGTCACTTGACTGTAATGAGATGATTTCTGTTTGTTAATGTCTAAATTCCTACTATTTACAAGAAACTTTCTTCTTTCTATTCTGATGCTTCACTTGCCTTTATGATGTCCTTTGAAAATTCTACGGAGTATTTCTGTTTGACGTTTTCCAGATCCTCTGTGATTTTTGTCTGTCTTTTCTCTGTGGAGACACATTTTTGTCTATTAGAAATACTTTGTTATAAATATGTTGTTTCAGCTTTATAAGTCTTTACAGTATTAATGAGAGATCACAAATGTAGGCTAACAGTTCTAAATCAAATTTAGAATGACTGAGGAAGGTTTATCCGATCAATATATTAAAACTGGGAATGAATTGTATGCACTTGTTAAATTAATCAACATATTGGCATAATTCTTAAAATGTTTTAGTTTTCCTAAACTACTAATGCTAAATAACAAATAGACTACAATATCTGATATTCTCTCCAACTAGATTATTAAACTGCAGGGCAGGGTAACCTGCTGCTAGAGCAACCATTACTGACACCAAACCGCTGAATTTGCCAAGAGATCAAGGTGAGTTAAATGCTAAATTTGTTAAAAATGCTAAACTTAAGAAGCAAAGTTACTGCTATCCGACATCATCTCTGGATACATGTTCCTAATTTGAGAACTACAACATTAAGTGAAAAGCTATCACACATTTCCACAAACTATATAAATAAAGTGATGCAAACAGTGTATTCACATAAATGTGTTACCTTTTGTTAGCAAGCTTCTTAAAATGTGATTAATTTATTTATTTAGTGGCAGTAGCCTATGGAAAAATGCCACAAAAAGGTTACTGACCCCCACTATTCTTCATATTGGGTTATAGAGATGGGGGTTTAAAACTTACAATAAAAATATGTAACTTAATAGATTACATTCTTATATTTCACTTAAATGTCATTTGTACATAAAAAATTAAAAGCAAACTTAAAATGAAAATATTACCGTAATCTTTCTTGAAAATTCTTTTTATATCACAAAGGCTTTCTTCAACATCTATTTTATCTTCAGACATTTTCACTTTGTTGGTGATCTGTTGTTGTCTTTCTTGTGTCCTGAAATGAGGATGACAGGAATGATGATCTGTAGAACTCTGCAGAGATTTTATAGATTCAGAGACTGCCCACTAGATTACGCTACTGGCTTCTTCAGGAAAATAAGAGGTTGTGTCACAAAGTGACAGTGAGTTTGATCACTCGAGTAAAAGCACACAAGCAAATAGAATCTCACCTTTGCAATGACTGAAAACAGATGCACAATTTTTCCTCCTAAACTTACAGATATCATAATATGAATTCATAATGTTGTAATCAGAATATTTCCCCCATGGACCTCCCCCCCCCCCAAATATTTCAGAGAACAGTTCTTAAAACATTTTTCTTTGTGTGAAGAACTTTATAAACATCTAAAGAATTTTTCCACTGTAAAGAACCTTTTGTTGAATGGAAAGATTCCATGGATGCTAAAGGTTATTCATGGAAACATCATCTTCATTTTTAAGATAAATATTTCAAGTGCACAACACTGAAGCAGAGTTGAAGTTAATGAGATAATTAAGAAGTTAATTGAGTTATGATTGACCATTATTGAAGACACCTGATGTTAACAAGCAGAATCACCAAGCGAGAAAAATCACAATTTGTGTGTCACCATTATAGTGGTCAGTGTTTGCTTGACCAGTGTTTGCTTGCTTCAGTGTTACTTTTAACACTGCTTCAGTGTTTATATGTGTCCACACTCAGTGTTAAATTAACACTGGGGATTTTGCCCATCCCTGACTGTTAATCACTATTGATTAAAACTGTAGCTGATGTTTTTGGTTAGAATTTTAAATGAAAGAATAAACAAATAAACAGAGGTGTCAAGTAACAAAGTACAAATACTTTGTTACATTACTTAAGTAGAAATTGGTGGTATCTATACTTTACCTGAGTAATTATTTTTCAGCCGACTTTTTTCTTCTACTCCTTACATTTTCACGCAAGTATCTGTACTTTCTACTCCTTACAATTTAAAAATAGCTTCGTTACTGCTATTTCATTCCGGCTTGTCATCATTCAAAAAAAAAAAAAAAAACCTATCCAGATAAATTGCGCCATCCGGATGGAGTGAATTTGATTGTGGTTGGATTTTAATTTGATTTATTGGTTTGTACGCGATCCATCACACCTGCACATGACACAAATCACATCACACTCCAGCAAGGACATAGCCAGTTTTGGGTTCGTTTATCAAAAAATATATTTCTTAAAAGTAGGGTTTGGGTACGGAACCGGTATCCGATCGCCTCAGAGTCAGCCCCCTTAAATTTCATATGAAACCGGCGTCAGACCGGTCTCCTCTCCGTCTTTCAGTGCGCTCTACAATCCGCAGACCGCGGCGGAGCAGCGCAAGCGCACTTAATCACAAACAGAGGACACAGCAAAAATATAGCCCTTAACACATATGAAGGAACACATACTTTAATTTCACTTATTTAAAAATACTTCATTTAATCATACGTACTTTATACATATACTACTGTGCAAAAGTCTTAGGCACGTTAGTATTTTCACTTAAAAGAATGGTGTTCGGTCACTTATTTATATATTTTTCTGTAGTGTGTCAGTATAAAATATCAGTTTACATTTCCAAACATTCATTTCGCCGTTGTCAGACTGCTTGTGCATTCAAAATCGCACTAGATTATTATTAAAATTAATGGCAAACTGATATTTCCTACTGACACACTACAGCAAAACATATAAATATCTGGCTTAAAACCCTTTTTTTGTGGTGAAAATACTAATGTGCTTAAAACATTTGCACAATTCTGTATTTTAAAAACTACATTGTTGCTACTTTATAAAGAATTAGCATACAGTAATTCACAGAACTGATTAAAGACAGTGACAGACAGCACTCATCTTAACTAAATATCAGAGTGAGTGGCAGAGATACAGTAGAAACATTATGTGTGGTTTTGTATTAAATAATGACCCAGATTGTGAAATACATTTATTAGCCTTAGATTAAGGGACTTGTATTCTCTTTAACTAGATTATTAAACTGCAGGGCAGGGTAACCTGCTGCTAGTGCAACCATAACTGACACTGACTGGATGAGAGGATCCAAGATGAAAGCTATGGATTTATTTTGAATATTTGTATGTTCTTTAATGTTATCCATAGTTTTTTTGTGGTTCTTTTTTTTTAAGTATCGGTTCAGGCACCGTTTAGGCGCCGGTACAGTTTTAAAAGTATCAAAAAGGCACTGGACCCTACTTAAAAGTTATTATTTCTCAGTACTGGCTCATTTACCAAATGGGTGCTTTCTCTTCATCCTCAACAAATTAAGCTACTGTAGGTAGTTCGGTAGCGAGACGTTTTAATAAATGATCGTTTGCGATTGACGACGCGATTGACAATGTTGTGATAAATAGGATATAACAACTTTGTAACTCGTTACCCCCCCCCCCCCTCACACACACACACACACACACACACACACTGGACCATACCAGACGTATGTACTGAATACAGGAAGCTATCAATCAAAAAGGTATTAGGAGTATGAGTTATTTTTCATTTTTAGTTTTTGACTAATCACTTGGATTAATCATTCATTTTGACAGCACTATAATGTTTATTGTATATAGACAACCATACAAGAGTAATTGTTACTAAGCCTGCACCAATGTTCTTGTCCATTGCCCTCGCAGATTCCTGCAGCTAAGCTTGGATGTACATTTACATTCCATTAAAGGTTATTGATGACATGCCTCTGAAGTTTGACTTTTTGCACCATAACAACTTATAGGCAACTAGTCATAATATCTCTAGTCCTTTAATGTATTTGCATTGTACTAAAATGCGTTCATTTTCAATGGGCATATATGCAGCTGAAACAGGTAGCCTAGTGCATCCCAACTTTTTCAACATGAACATTTGAATATAACGTTATAGTCATTATGGCCTATGGCTTTTAGAATAATGTTTTTTTGAGGAGGTGGGGTAGTGCACATTAGGCCCCTGTGGCGCGGCCTAAGCTTTTGTTCTTAATGCCATTTTTTCCCCTTACATTACTTTTACTTTAATACTTGAAGTAGTTTTTTAATCCAGTACTTTTACACTTTTACTTGAGTAAAAAGCTTGAGTTGATACTTCAATTTCTACAAAAGTCTTTTTAAACCCTAGTATCTATACTTCTACTTGAGTAATGAATGCCAATACTTTTGACACCACTGCAAATAAATGAATGAAAGTGTCTTGCAACCACTGTTTGCAAATCTTGTTTTTAATTCAGATTTAAAAAAAAAATACTAATAATATTTTAATTGATTGTACAAATGTTGTTTTTCATGTTGTTGTGCTGCTTTTCTGACCAATGTGCACCATTTCAGTAACTTTTGATTGTTTATACTGACTGTGATTCTGTGCTGCCTGCCCCGACCTTTGCTTGTTACTGTTTCTGATTTTGGATATCCCCTGACATACCTGACACTGTCCTTTGATCATTGCCTGTTTGACCATTCTGATAATAAACCACTGCATATTGTTCCGAACGTCTCTGACTCTTTGTTACAATAGTATTCATCTGCTTATTTGAGCCCAGAATTGGAGGCACAGCACATCTGAAAGCACTCCTCAGCCTCTTCCAGTTTCTTCTTTTCCTCCTTTTTATTCTTAGCTGCCTGATCAGTTCCTTTGTAGTAAACTCTGACCAGCTCTTCATTAAACCTCTTTGGCAGGAAACTGGCCAGCTGTCAATACAAGACAAAACACACACAATGAGTTTTCTAATGATACTTGATCATGGAGCAGAAATTGCAGCAACAGTTAACATATAATCAACAGACTTCAACAGGTGAAAGTGTGCAATATG
Organism: Carassius carassius; assembly: GCF_963082965.1. Taxonomy (NCBI): domain Eukaryota; kingdom Metazoa; phylum Chordata; class Actinopteri; order Cypriniformes; family Cyprinidae; genus Carassius; species Carassius carassius. The sequence goes on from NC_081760.1 coordinate 39,665,949, forward strand.
CACATACATATTGTCAGTACACACAGTGTTCTATTAGACAAACTTACAGTTAACACTACACATTAAACGCAATATGTACATACATACAGTTAGCACTACAGATTTAACACTATACACGGAATGTACACTATACGCTACACTGTACAATGTACTATATGTACTATACAATGTACACTATACACAGAATGTACACGTTCTGCATTCTGTAAACATATGCATGCATAAAAATATGCTAAGGTGCAACAGAGTGTACGTGAACCGGATACAGAAATGTCATGGATGTGCATCGGATGGATGCTGGGATAGTATAAAACGCATGGCTCCCAGCATGCATTGCTGCATGAAGCATGTCACCATTGTTGAGATTCATACGGTGATTGTTGATGTCTGAGTGTGTCAGCATAAGTTAAGCTTTTTGAGCTCATGTTTGTTAAAAGATTTTAACTGATTGTTATAATACCGCTGGATCTCATGTGTCAGAAACACAGGGTTTGTAATATGAATGTACTAATGGAACAACATAATTGTTAGATTAAAAAACATCAGTGAATCAGGTTATTTCATGATGATTGTAAAACCATTAACAGCCATCATCTGATCTCATGTCACTTTAGCTTTCTTTGAGGCTGCAAATGTGCTGGACAAACAAACTGTCACAGCAGCCACAATAGCCAAAACATATAATAAGTGTTAAGAGCTCAACTAATGGAAAAACTAATCACTGTTATGGTGTTTAACTCTTATGCTGTTATGGAAATTAAACACATTAGAGTTAAACCCCTGTTAATTTTCAATAAGAGCTTTTGTAGACGTCTGACAGAAATAAAGTCAGTCTGGTTAGTAATAAGTGAAGCTGGTAATGCTGTTTGTGGAGTTGTTTAATCCTCCTCTGCTGAGATCTTGATATATTTAATGTGCTGCCATGCATTTCACCCATTGTTGCAGTGTGGTGCTTATTTCAACCAAAATTCAACGTCTGCCTGATGTCGGAGTTTGACGTCAAACAAAGTTGGGTTTAGACGTCAATCCGACTTTAATTTTCAACCAAAATATGACGTCTGACTGACATTGGATTAGTTGGAGTCCAACCTTCCCTGACGTCACATTGATGTACTGTGCCTGCTGGGTGGTGTTTCTTTTTCTTCTTCAATTTGAAAATTTTGTACAGAAGATGCATACTAGCACCCTCTACCATAAAACAATGAAAACACAGATTCTAGGAGTATAGCTCAAATATATTTAGACTTTTTGTAAGTATAAGTCAAGTATACTTAAACGTAATTTTAAGTATATTTCTGAGAAGTACATAAAAAGCATTTCTGAGAAGTACATAAAAAGTAAACTAAAAGTATACTTTCCTATTTTTAGTTTAAAAGAAGTATACTAATAGCACAGTTGAATAAAATTATTTTTCATAAGGGTGGTGACAGTGTGTTGTCTCATTTGTAACTCATCCAATTCCTTGCATCTTATTTTCAAAACAGAAAATTACTCTAAACCCAAATGCTCATTACATTTACATTCAACACAACAAGTCTGTCTTACTTGCTTCATAGGACTTTTTAGATCCTGGAGAATTTTCCTGTGATCGGAGAGTGTTTTTCTCTCAGATCGAGGCATCTTCTCTTTTTGTCTTCTTTTTCTGGGTTGTTAAAAACTCTGGCAATAAAGTTTCTGTTACTACTGTTACTACTCACGGATTTCATAGATACATGTTCAGGAAAGACTTGTCATTTTAAGTCTGTGTCTCAGACCGGCCTGCTCTCATTGTTAGGTATAAGTACTTAACATTTACAGGCACAAAACATAAATTTCTGCCTGTTTTGATTGATACTGAAACATACAAATTGGTAATACTGAAACATTTAAAATGTAAACATTATTGTAGCAAAAAAATAAAAATAAAAAATACAAATGTTTTATATAATTTATTTGTATAGTTTTATATAATTTTATTGATACACAAATGAATTGTTTTTAGATCCCTTAACCAAACCTAAATATAATTATTTTATAGTGAATATAAAAAGATATAAAATTAGATGAAATGTGCAGGAAAAGCATTTCAAAAAGTCGCTAATCCCACTCCTACCTCTAAACCTAACCATAACCAAGTATTTAAAGGAAACTTGACAGATAGACTTTATTTTATAAAAAAAAATGTTTTCAGTAACTTGAATTTACTGAAAAAAATCTCAAAAGCGGTACCAAAAGAGAATGTGTTAAAGTCATAGTTCTCTCTTGCAGAATACAATCATTTTACAGGTAAAGATACAAAGCAGAATTTAAGTTATTAATCAACATTATCCATTTTAGTGTCTAAATGTATGTTTGATGTAAGCACGGTTTATGTAAAGTACATTTTAATACTCATGAGATCATGTTGCTCAGAAGAATGTTAAGTTTGTTCATTGGCATGAGACATGATGGACTGCGGATGGAAAGACTATGAAATTTGGGAGCTGCTAGTCAAACAATATTTTCTGTGTAATTATTGTATAATTATTTGTCTTACAGCTGCCTTTGATAAGTGAGCATGCTTAGCAAATATTTACAAATACAATGCAAATATTGCATAAATAGCCACAACTTTATGACCTGCATGACAGCTTATTCCAGAGCAAATATGAGCTTAACTACTTTTTTGCTAAATAAATTGAGGTAAAGGAATTAATAATAATACAGTATTGCACAGAAGTTAAAAGTGAAGCATATCTTTGTCATTTTGTACAGTTCTGTATATGCAGTCATTTTAATTTCTTTAACCCAGTACTGCAGGGCTTTACATGTTTATTTTCCTTTTTGATGAATTGCTGGTGTTTGCTTTTTTCCTCATTTGTAAGTCGTTTGGATAAAAACTGCTGACTGAATGTAAATGTAAATGTAAATTTAAACAAACATGCTGTTTTAACTCATTTAACCTCTTGTAATATGATGAGTAGAAATGATTTATATATGTTAAAGATGAGTCAGTTATGATATGTTCTGCATGAAAATGCAGGATGTGTGCTAGAGGATAATGGATAAAGTTTACAGACCTTATAAAGTGTTTTGGATGGCATCCCAATAACATTATGCAACTTTAAATAATCAAAATATAGTACAATAGTTAATATTTTAAAATGTATATTATATTTCTTCTTTTATTTTTTTATAAGTAGAAGTTTTAGTAGACTGTTCCCTCCTGTTGTATTTTCTCCTAAAGTAAACTCTTCTTGTATTTTATTAGATGAGTTATTGTCAGAGCAGTTTGAGTTAAGGACATTTCTGTGCATTAGGCACTGGAACATCAGCTTTATTTAATATA